>NW_006408581.1:7447272-7481092 GCF_000296735.1 Chrysochloris asiatica | reverse complement strand
TTTGAACATATTGTCAGGAGAGACCAGTCGCTGCAGAAGGATATCATGTTTGGTAAGATGGAGGGTCGGAGAAAAAGAGGAAGACCCCCAACAAGATAGATTGTCCAGGTGTCGGCATCGATGGACTGAAGTGTGGCAACAGTAGTGAGGTTGGCCCAGGATCAGACATTGTTTCATTCTGCTGTGCATAAGGTCACTATGAGCCGGTGCCGACTCTATGGCACCTAACAACAACAACATCTGCTCCCCAATGGATAACCCTATGTCATAGTTCTGCTGTGCAGACACGGAGCCTCCATGAGTCAGAATTGACTACCTTTATAACAACAACAAATGACTGTTAGTGACAGTTTTTGATAGTTTTTATTTTAATAATATTAGTTTTGTTTTAATAATACACCCACATCTTATATTTGTAAAATAAATAAAAGCATCACATTTTTCTCTTGAACTCAACTTCTTGAAGCATTAACTTAGTATGTTCTTTCTGTCTTGCTAATTTCCTTCTTTGTTCAGCTCACTTCGTCCAGGTTCAGTCCTATATTTCCATTGCACTCCTTCCATATTTGATTTGTCTTTTCTGTCTCTGTCTTCTTAACAGTTATTACCATCTTGCCTTATGTTTCATATTATATATTTATGTGTCTTTTAAAACTCTATTTTCTGTCTTATTAGAATCAATAATGAGGTTCTTTTCTCTATTTGCAGTATATATTATTCCTGCCGTCTAGATTTATTTGTTGTCTGACAAAGCAGACACTAACCACATATAGCAATTTGAATGTAAACAATTTAGAAGTAATTACACTTTAAAAAATTTCCTCAGTTACACTGTTGTTGTTGTTCCGTGCCGTTGAGTTGCTCTCATTCATAGTGACCTTGTATAGGTTTCTGAGGCTATAAATCTTTGGGGAAGCAGAAAGGCCTGTTTTTTTTTTTTTTTTTCTCCCATGGTGCTGCCAGTGGGCTCGAACTTCTGAACTTATGGTTCACATTTCAGATACATCTATAAAATTATGTTTCTGTAAAATAATTTTAAAGGAGCCCTTGCAGTATAGTAGTTTTAAACTGGGATGCTAACCACAATGGCAGCATTTCAAATCTACTAATAGCTCCATGGGAGACAGAAGAGGTTTTCTGCTCCTATAAAGATTTTCAGCCTCGGAAACCCTCTAATGGCATTGCTGTGAGGTTGAACCAATTTGGTGGCATACATCCACCACAACCACCAAAATAATTTGATCAAATAATTCTCATTATACTGCATTGTTGTTGTTGTTAAGTGTTGAGTCAGTTCCGACCCATAGCAATCCTGTATAGGGTTTCCAAGGAGCAGTTGGTGAGCTTGAACCACCGACCTTGCAGTCTGGCGCATTAACCCACAGCGCCACACCAGGACTCCTGTTATACTGCATATAGCCTAGGAAACCCTATACGGGGTTACTAGAGTCTGAAGCAGCTTTAGGGCACTTAACAACAACAACAGTATAACTGAGGAAAGTTTTAAAAATATAATTGCTTTTAAGTTATTTAAATTTAAATTGCTACATGTGATTAGTGTCTGCTTTATCAGACAACAAATAAATCTAGACAGCAGAAATTATAGGTACTGTAAATAGAGAAAAGAGCCTCATTACATAGTTATATAGGACTCCTGGTGTGGTGCTGTGAGATAAAGCACTGGACCACAAGGTCATTTTGAAGCACAATGTCAGTGGTTCGAACTAACCAGCCACTTCTTGGAAACCCTATACAGGGTTGCTACGAGTCACATGGACTTGGACAGCATTTAGCAACAATATAGTAACATACAGTTGACAATATTAGACAGTACAGATATAGAACATTTTCATCATCACAGGAGGTTCTACTGGAAATTCCTATGTCATTATATTGGCATATAATAGGTGGTCAATAAATAACATTTTTATGTTGTTCTATTTTTTATAGAGGCCATGTTATTAGACAAAATAAAATTATTAAGATGGAATTAGAGGTCAGACTGTCCTGTATTAAACATGTCATAACAACCCAGAAGATGTTGTCATGTTGTTGTTGTTGTTAAGTGCTGTCGAGTCGGTTCCGACCCATAGCGATCCTGTACAGGGTTTCCGAGGCTATACATCTTTATGGGAGCAGAAAGCCTCATCTTTCTCCCGCGGAGCAGCTGGTATTTTCGAACTGCTGACCTTCGGTTCGCAGTCCGATTCGTAACCACTATGCTACCAGAGCTCCTTGTAAACTAGTATTCATGTTTCAAACAAAAATAATGTATAAGCACTTTTTATGAGAAATTAAATATAGTGTTTCCCTCTAATACATGAAAAAAAGAAGAAAGCATTGTATTTTTCTTTTTTTTCCCCTTCCTTCTTCTATTTTCCTACCTTTTCTTTATAACTGCTTTCCCTATCATCCAAATTAGCATGCGGCTACACTCTATCTGTGAATAATTCTCCCTTCTCTCCTACTCCTATTAACCAACACAGAAAGTTTCTTATTGAATGAAACCTTTTCTTGACTTTTTACAGTAGTGGTCTCATAAATACCTATCCCCTTATGATCAACTAATTTCACTTGGCCTAATGTCTTCCAGGTTTCTCCATGTTATGCTGTGATTTGCAGATTCATTATATTCTTTAATGTTGCAGAATAATTCCATTGTGTGCGTGTACCAAAGTTTGCTCAATCAATCCTCTGCTGATGGGCATTTAGGCTGTCTCTTTTTGCTAATAAATAATATTTGATGATTGAATACCAAAATAAAACCTACACCTACTGCTGTGGAGTTGATTTGGATTCATAGTGACCTTGTATAGGGCGTCCGAGGCTGTAAATCTTTACAGGAGCAAGAAATCTCATCTTCCTGCAGAGTCGCTGGTGGCTTTGAATTGCCCAGCCTGTGGTTAGCAGTCTATTGCTTATCTTATAGTGCCACCATGCCTCCTAATGATTTAATACACCCATTAAAACTGTTAACAAATGTTAGTGTATATTTTTTAAATAAGATTTTTTTGTTGTTGTTAGTTGTAACTGTTTCCAGGCAGTGCTAGAAATTTTCAAAATCAAAAGGTGAAGTCTACTTCTCAGATTCATGTGCACAAAGAAAGAAAGAAAGAAAGAAAAAGTAAGTAGTCAACGATATCCAGAAAAAAATCGCTTTCAATAAAAGAAAAGATAACCTCTTTTATAGTTAAATTACTCAGTAAAATCCTGATAAAATTAATTTGTGTTGGTGAAATAAAATTAGTGCTACCATATATGATTGCAGGAAGAATTGTTTCATCCATTGCCAATTAGAAAATACATTTAATTAAAATTATTTCCTAGGGTTTAATAAATACTAACATTGTCAAAATAAAATTTATGCCACAACATTTGTAAAGCACTGTATTTGTTTCACATTTGTTGGTTCAATAAAAATTTTGAAAGAGTTTAGATGATAGGAATTGAAAGGACTGAATATTATATTTGTGATAATACTATTACAAAAGTGCAGACACAACCAAGTGAATGAATTACCATTATACTAAAGTCAGAAATCCCACGTTTACATAGAAATTAGTATAATATACTTGAGCTGTTTGCTTCCCATTTTCTGCTTAAAATTAAACTTTGTTAGTGAATCATAAATTATAAACTTCCTTTTCAATTTTATTACCAAATATTTCTTATTAATTTTTACAATCAGTGTTTACTTTGAAAATTCACTCATTCCTCTGTAGAGCATGGGCTTTCAAATCTCTGTATAGTGGATATAGTTGAATTGTGTCTTAGTTTATATCAGAAAAATTAAAGTAGATGTGATTTCTAAATTTCATTGAACTCAATAGGCAGATACATTTTATTGCATCTATGATTATACATAAAATTGTATAAAATCTATGATGCAGTATAATATCAAACTACTTTAATGTTGGTGGTGGTGGTATGCCACCAAGCCAGTTTAGATTCATAGTGACACTGTAGAGTTTCCCAGGCTGTAAATTGTGAGATTGACCCAGAACTGGGCAGTGTTTCATTCTGTTGTACATAGGGTCGCTATGAGTCTGTACCAACTTGATTGCACCTAACAACAAAAAACTCTTTACAGGAGCAAAAAGTCTCTTCTTTCATCCATGAAGCAACTGGTAGATTCAAAATGCTGACACTGCAGTTAACATCCCAACTCTTTCATCCACTATACTGCAAGAGCTTCTTTCAAATTACTTTAGAGAAACAGAATTTTACAGATATATCTTAACTGTGAATCACAAGATCTGAGGTCCCCTCCTGCCAGCCACTCCGTGGGAGAAAGATGAGAGTTTTTGCTCCCTTGAAGACTTACAGCTTCAGAAACCCTATACAGGGTCACTATGAGTCAGAACCTATTCGATTGCAATTAACAATATCTATCTATTGATGAAGAAGTATGATAAGCAGTCAGCTAATAAACAAAAGGTCACCGGTTCTAACTCATTAGTCCCTCCATGGGAGAAAGATGTGGCAGTTTACTTCATTAATGATTGCTATTGTTGTTAAGTGCTGAGTCAATTCTGACTCATAGTGACCCTGTATGTGGGTTTGGAGGAGCCACTGGTGGGTTTGAACCACTCACCCTGTGGCTCACTGTCCAGTGCTGATCCTACAGTGCCACACCAGGAAACCCTACTCTATCCTATAGTGTAGGTATAAGTCTTTTGTTGTTGTTGTTGTTTTTATCCTATAATTTTCTATCATTTAGAAGGTCTTCTACTGGAAATAGAAATTGCAGCTAAGAAAGCCCATTATCTATTTTCACAAGCCATACTGTGTCAGACAAATCCATCTGTGGACACTTTGGTGCACAGCTCTGGACTCTGTCTTTCCTCTATCCCCAGAGGTTCAACAAGCCATGAGACAAGACAGTCAGGCTTGTTTCCGGTTATTGAAGAAAGCAGCTTTTGTATTTACTGGGAGGATCAGAGATGCAGCATCTAACCTGGAGAGCTCCCTTGGCTCCAGGTTTTAAGTCGTTCGGGTGTGTTTGTTCTTTTGTTTGGCTCTCAGGGCTGCATGGAACAGCATGACCATCATGCTCAGCTTTGATGCCTATGGGGATAGGTTAGATAGAAAATACAGTACTGAGAAAGACAGACACAACTTTTGTATTGAAAAGTATAGAAGTAAAAGAGTAAAAGGATCTTGGTCTACTTAAATTTAAACCCCACTTGTCTGTTGGTTTGTTGCACTGTGGTGACTGGAAGCTATGCCACTGGAATTTTAAAAGGATCCTCTATGGTGCTTAGGTTTTAGGAGAGCTTCCAGACTAAAACAAACTAGGAAGAAAGATCTAGTGACCAACTTCTTAAATAACTGGCTAGTAAATGCCTTATAAATATCAGTGGAACATTGTCTGATATAGCACTAGAAGATGAGACCCTAAGGTTGGAAGGCACTAAGCAACAATAGGCTCAAACAAAGCAAACATTTTGATGATGTCACAGATTGGGAAGTGTATCTTTTTGTTGTACATAGGACTGCTGTCAATCAGAGCAGACTCAATTGTTGTTGTTGTTGTTGTTAAGTGCCGTCGAGTCAGTTCCGACCCATAGCGACCCTGTACAGGGTTTCCGAGGGTGTAAATCTTTACCGGAGTAGAAAGCCTCATCTTTCTCCTGCGGAGCGGCTGGTAGTTTCGAACTGCTGACCTTAAGGTTCGCAGCCAGATTCGTAACCACTACGCTACCAGAGACTCAATATCACCTAACAATAACAACAAATTAAAGCAGATATGTAAATAACTGAACAAGCAATAATACTTGTAAGCTGGTCAAATTATTTATGGTTCTCTCTTTAATTATAATATATCTCGTACGGACTGGCCTCAGTATTTCAGTTTTGCCTTGAATTCCAACCCCTCATGTGGGTTTTAACAGCTGAGTCTTGGGAAACCCAAGAATTGCCCGTGTTTGAAACTTAATGTGCAGGCAGCATATATTCTTTTGGAGATGTAACAAATTAATATAAAGATAAACATACATATTCATTAGAGTTATTATCCAGGTGATGTTTTACCATAGTGACTACCTTTCCCTTTCCTAATCCTGATTCATTCTAATCCTTTCCTCTTGTGAAAGATCATTTAACTTTTACTAATTTTCTGTAAGTTCTTGCTAATTAAAGTACAGTGTGGACTAGAGCCTCTGCATCACCTGGAAGCATATAAGATATGTAGAATCCCCAGCTACTGAGCCAGAATCTGCGTTCCAGCTAATTTTAAGGTGATTAAAACAAATAATAGAGTTTGAGAAGCACTTTCTCTGTCTTAAGATATATGTTATATTGCTATAGGAGTTCTGATGTGGTGCTATAGGATAAACTCTGGACTGAAAGGTCGGTTTGAACCACAAAGTCAGTGGTTCAAACTTACCAGGTGCTCCTTGGAAACCCTATACAGGGTTGCTATGAGTTGGAACCGATTTGACAGCACTTAACAGCATATTGCTGTAAGAAAATCCTATATATTCTTTTTTTTTCCCTTTTAACTACTGAAATGAAAATGTGTTCTTTTGTTTTTATTCTTTGTAAAACTATGAAGCTATGTGTTTGAACTTCAATGCCACTCAACATATTCCAAGAGAAATCAACATAAATTATTTTCAGATTATCCTTTATGCATCAGGATTTGTTCCTGTTAATTTAAGTATACAAGGGTATGTAAAATAGTATGCTACTAAGGTTCCCGTTCATACATGCTTGGGTTTATTCCAAACAGAATGTATTTAAACATGGTCTCTGGTATCTGGTTTTGGTTTCAGACAAGCTCTTTAAAATTGACTGGAAGTCTCTTAATAATGCAACAAGACACTTTTCTTAATCTCATTATGGGGCCTTCAAAAAGATCCAATCAAACCAGTAGTTTCCAAGGGATCTTTTAGCCTAATTAAATTCAGACAGAGAGGTCAGCTCAGAAGGTTATGGCAACTGTTGTTTTTGGATTCCAAAGGGGAAATCTTACTAGATTTTCTTGAAGGACAGGATGATCATGGAGGCTTATTATGACGAAACTTTAGGAAAACTGAAAACTGCTCTGGAGAGGAAAACAGCAGAAAAGTTGTGTCAAGGGATTTTTGTTCTCATTATGACAATGTTCCTACCCACTCTTTGAGGGTAGTACAAGCTCCCCTATAATAATTTCACTGGGAAGCCTAACCCTCCCACATTAGAGCAATGAGTATGCCCCTTCAGACCTATGTATTCCTCAAACTCAAAGAACATGAAAGTTTGAGTACTTTGAGAATGCCAAAACTACCATATTGACATTGTGTAAACAGAAGATTGCAAAATTCTTTCTCTAAGGGTGAAGGAGGGTTTGTCAAGAAATAATAGTTTCCCATTTTGATAGTTTTGTTTATTAAAGACTACTATGATTTTAATGCTTTTTTTACTGCTCGTATATTCTTAAAGTTCAAGAAAGAATGAGATAAATGTATAATTGTTTCCAAGAGTAGATTATTTCACATTTTTTGGTATCAAAAAAAAAAATCCCAGAATGAGTATTATCATTGGAAAATTCTTAAATATATACTTAAATGTTTCCAACTAGCTGAATAGTATCAATGGTAGCAGTTCCTCAGGATACTGAGTAAGAAGGGTTTTACAGATTTGGAATGTATGGTTCCAGTATCATGTCTTTGTTGTTGTTGTTAAGTGCCATCAAGTTGATTCCAACTCATAGTGACCCTGTATAGGGTTTCTGAGGAGCAGCTAGTGGGTTTGAACTGACAACCTTGTGGTTCGCAGTCCAGTGTTGACCTTACAAGGCTACCCCAGAAGTCCACCTGTCTCTGAAAACTCTTGATTAATTTAATCTATGTGAACCCTTACATATTTCAAAATTTCAAATAATTGTTTTGATTATTGAATCCAGATTATGTTAGATTCATGTCTTAAGATTTCTTGGTTTATGATGAGCACATTTTTGTACTGTATACTTATTTTTTAAATTGTGTTATTTTATAATGCATATTGTAGTTTTATTTATCAGCATATTTTCACATAAGGGATTCTAATGGTGATTCATGACATCACAGCTGTCCCCCTATGCCCACGAATATTTTCTCGTAGCCTATACTTATCTTTTATTCCAACAGCTGTACTATAGGATAAGTACTAAACTGCTAATCACAAGGCATGAGGTTCAAATCCACCAGAAGCTCTTGGGGAGAAAGATGAGGCTTACTGTTCCCCTAAACATTAAAAGCCTCTGAAACCTTATATATAGGGTTATTATTAATCCAAATCAACTCCGTGATAGTGGTCTTGATTTTGGTTTGTTTTAATATTTGCTATTCTATATGAAAACACTTCCTGTTGTCACTTTATGACTGGTTATTTCTAACTTTGAAATCACTCGTATGGTCAACTGTTTCTAATCTTATAAAATAATTTGGAAAGGAATATTATTTAAACTTTTTATCAAAGACCTCATCATTAATTAGAAACTTAATGTATTTTTTCAACTTTTCTTTTTAATTTAACCAATTAGTTTCCTTCTGGGTCATATACTTTTCTGTAGTCATGCATCTTTTTTGCCATATATCAGAAATGCATTGGATACTCAGAGTGCAATATAAAATTACATAGGAATTTTCATAATGTCATACAAATTTTCCTGGTGTGGCACTGTAGGATAAGCACTCGACTGCAAGGTCAGTTTGAATCACAAGGTCAGTGGTTCAAACCCACTAGTCGCTCCTTGGAAACCCTATACAAGATCACTATGAGTTAGAACGACTCGATGGCACTTAACAACACAACATATAAAATACAAAATAATTCATTATCTATATTTTAAGAAGTTTAAATATTTGCAACTAATTATTTCAAATCTAGAGAAATAATAATCCATTTGTGGCATTATAGGATAAGCACTGGACTGGTTTAAACCCACCAGCTGCTCTTTAGAAGCCCTCTACAAGGTCATTATTAGTCAGAACTGACTTGACAGCATTGACAATAACAACATATTAAGAAAAACAACTTGATTTTAAAAGTTATTCTATACATTTCATATAAACTTGGTGATATAGTAAAGCAATTCAGATAAAACATATTCAAAATTATGCAACGAGAGAAGAAACCTATACTTTAAAATACTGTTAAAATAAATGTAGCATTGGTTTTCACTGTTTCAGATGGTTATATTTCCTTTTTCCCTTTTCTTAAATGAATTACATACAGTATATTTACTTTAATTGCCAAACTCTCTGTTGCTGTTGTTGTTATTAAATGTCATCGAGTCAGTTCTGACTCATAGCCATCCTGTATAAAGTTTGACTGATGGGTTTGAACTGCCAATGTTTCCCTTATCTGTCCATGGCTTATCTTATAGCACCACACCAAGGGATCAAAAATTTCGGGTGATATTCATCTCAACCTTCAAGGACCTTGTTGGTACAAGAGGTAGATGAGCTGAGTGGACAATAATTATGATAAAAACTACTCTGTGACAAGTGTCATAAGGACAGTTGTCACTATGGTTTGGACATTTTGTAAAAGGAGCTTTTGCAGTTTTAGAAGACCAAAAAGGAATGCATTAAGATGAGATGCGAAGGATGGATAACCTTTGGGTAGGTCAGAAAAAGGTCATTCTAAATGAATGGAAAATAGTGAAAACATGTACCATTTAAAGCAATCATGTGTTGTTTTTTTTTTTTTTTTTATCTGCCATGGTAATAAAATTAGTGTATCAGAAATGCAAGAGGTGAAATTTTCTGAGTAGAGTTGTCATTTACAATTTATCAGCACCTCTCACCCTGCCCATACCTTAGTTATTAAAATTCATCAAGATCAGAATGAGGATGACATAAGATTAGCATATGGACAAAAGGCATAAACTATAGAGAATTAGTCAAGAATCTGCGGCATGAAAAGGACTTTATCCTATTATTCCTATCATGACCTTCATCTTCACAATTTTTGCTGTTAAAGAAGCTGCGTGCCGTTTATTACTATGGTGTTCCTTTTAACTTTTGATAGGATGTTTCAGACACTGACCCCCTGAAGGAAGCTTCATAATACATTTTTACTACTCAGGTAGTGGTGAAGCAAGGACTCAAGAAAGTGACCTTTGAGTATGAAATGTAGAAAGTTTAGTTACACGTTCACAATTACTAGATGTTTTTGAAAGATACAAGTTTTAAAAAGAGACTATAGGCAGTAGTCTTTCATAAACAGCAAGTATTTAAGTATGAAGAGATACATCAATGTTGCCTAGAACAATTTGTAAATTTTCAGAAAAAATCCTATAATTCTATACTTTAACTCTTAATTTCTAACCATTTTCAAAGAACAACATTGAACTTTCATAAAAATGTTAAAGATCAGTTAATCTTAAACACAATTTATCTTTATTCTTAGCCTTAAGTCATGATACTGTTTTGTGGTTGTAGTTTTTGCCTTTTAAAAAATGCAATATATGATATATGCAAAGTTTTATAGGTAAAAGTGACTGTTCTGTTGTCATTTAGACCCCTTGGAGGCACAACTTTTTAGCAATATCTTAGAAACCTAAGAAAGATGTTGTTGTTGTTGTTTAAAATGTTGTTGTTGTTAAGTAACACAGAGTCAGATCTGACTCTTAGTGACTTGGTATAGAGCATCTGAGGAGCAGGTGTGTTCGAACCATCCACTGGTGAATAGTAGTCTAGAGCTTATTCTACACAGCCACATAGCAAGTGAGATATTTGGACTGACGTTTGGATTTAGAAATCAAGGAAAGAAATGGGCTGTGGACACAGAAACTTGTAAGGAAGCCAGATATAGGCAGGCTTTTCCAAACATATATCAGAGTAAGTCAAAAAGTACTGCTACTAGGATCCCAGCGCATACATGCATAGGTTGTGTGAACAAAATATGTTTAAACATGTCTGTATGATCCATGAATGGCTATAGACAAGTTCTCTATAATTTATTTGTGTTAGTCTTTTTAGGGTGTCTTCAAAAAATGATCCAGTCAAAACAGTTACTTTTGAGAGGATCTATTGGATCAGTTAAATTCAAGGCAAAGAGGTCATTCAGGAGGTTGTGGTTATTGTTTTGGGGGATTACAAAGTGACAATCTTGATAGATTTTTATGACGGACACAGAACGATCATGGGAGGTCTTATTAGTAAGAAAAGAAACAGAAAACTGCAAACCCACCATCTATTCCTCCAAAACCCTATACAGGGTCGATATGAGTTAGAACGAACTCATGGGCACTTAACAACAACACCTAGTTAATAAGAGCTACATCAAACAAAAAGAGGGGAGTAGTTAATCTTACAGTCCAGGAACAGAGGACTCTAGGACTATCAAGGGAGAACAACACGAGCAGAATATGGGACCCTATCCAGAAAAGAAGCGACACCTGAGATTAAGGCAGAGAGGAGGACATGGAAAGATAGAGCAGCTGAGAACTCTAGATTCATGGAAAGAGAGGGACTGAGTGCTGGTGGCCAGGAAGCAGCAGGCTTACAGAATGTGCCCTTTGGTTGTTTAAATGATTATATATATTCCTGAGTGTTTTGTGTACATCCCCCCACCACAAGCAAAACAAACTAACAAACAAAACTGAGGGAATAGAAGCAAATATTCTTGAATTATGATTCATGGAGGGGATTGTAATAATTGCAGTGAAACAATGAGTATAAAACCGATGTTCTCCCATGCAAACTATCACTCAATTCACAATAAAAACTAAAAAATTAATAATAAAAAAGAAAGCTGTAGCAAGAAAAGAGACACATTCTTTCTGTTCATTTTTGTAAGAGACTCATCATAAAATTTAGCTAATTCTTGAAAAGTCATCTTACAGACATTTGCCAGACATCAGGGATGGTAATGAAGAGTGTTTGGCATAATGAGAGTATGTGAGAATAGGGAGAGAAACATTCAATGTAGGAGGAGGCACCAAAATAAATTTCGCTTATCTACTGAATTCTTCAGTAGAAAGTAAACACTTCAGATTTTACTTTCTTTAACCAGTGATTCATAAAGTCTGGGAGTTAAAATGTATCCTCTGTGTAGTGAAGGGTACGGATTAGCTGAGAGTCAGTAGAGGTCAGTCATCTAAGGTCTGCTCTGCAAAGATTTGGATAGTATTCTCAGTGATAGTAGAAGTGACTGAAAGGTTTCAAGAGAAGGTTAGCTTGATCTAATCTGTAATTTAAAAAGATCATTCCAGTTACTTTGTGGAAAACTGAATTTAGTGGTGAAAGGATGGAACAAAGGATAAAGATAATAGGAGTTTTTAGTATGGTAGGCTATTGTAAAAAAAATGTGAGATTTGGTATCTATAAATATCATTCATATTATAGTCAATGGGACATGTTGATGGATTAAGAGAAAAGCTCATGTTTGTTAGCTGATGTCAAGTTGACCCCTGACTCTTATACAACAGGGTAGAACCATTGTGATCCTAGAATGCTTATTGACTGACTTTCTGATATAGATCACCAGGACTTTCTTCTTTGTCTGTCTTAGTCTGTACCTTCTGCTGAAACCTGTTCTACAACACAGCAACACCAAAGCTTCCTCTGATATATAGATGGTGACTGTCTTTGGCATGTATTGACCAGAAATGAATTCCAGGTCTTCAATGTAGTAGGTGAAACTGAACCACTGCTGCCCTCACAGGGAAAAATTAAATGTCCTGTTTTATGCAAGAGAAATTTAAGACAACTAAATAGAGATATCAGGGAGATAGTTCAATTTATTAGTCCTGAGAGGAAAGAAGGTTGTGTTAAGATAGTTATATATAAATATATATATAATCTGTCACTGTATAGATTTAATGCTTTAAAACTAGTTATCAATTAGGTGGCAAGTTAGGGAAGAGATCAAGGACAGAGCCCTGAGGCTTGCCCATTTTCAGAGATAGAAATAGTAAAGTCACCAAAGAATTCCAGAATGCAGTGGTTAAAAAGGTGAGGGGCATACTGACAACTCTGGTGTCCTAGAAATCACCAAGAAAGGGCAGTGGTTAGTTGGTGGAATGCTGACAAGGGTGCATGATTGTGCTAAAAGACAGAAAATCGACCCCTGGAGGATAGAGGAAGTTTGTTACCCTGATAGGTGGTTCTAGAACCCAGCTTGTTGTTACGTTACCATGTCCTACATTTGCAGTCACTGCTGTTTCCCTACTTCCCTAATAATTCTGATTTTATACCCACCTAAGGATCTGGCACGCACACAACAGGAGAGCATCTCAGACATTTTTAGGATATTTGTACTGAATGTTCACTTTCTACTAACGCTATTATACTGCTGCCTACAAGTATTCAAATATCATCCATCTTAAAAACAATTTTTTAAGAACTATTATATAGCAACCTCCTGTGCTTTTTAGTTGTCTCCATATTCTTTTCAAAAACATATTTTGAAATGATCTGTATAGTTTTTCTACCAGCTTCTCTCTATTCTCTCTTTCCTAAACCTCTTACGATATGGATTTCCTCTTCAACTGTGCTGAAATTGCTCTGCTTAATGACACCAATGATTTCCTAAACACTGACACCAGTGGCTTTTATGATTACTCTCTCTATGCAGCTCCTTTAAACAGAAAACTGAAAAAAAAATCTTCTTTAATATTTGCAAGTTTGATTTGCCATGGCTTAAATTTCCACAATAAATCCCCAGGAACTCCTCTTTTGATTTAAGCTTTTCAGAGATCTTAGTTTGAAAGCCACTGATCTAGAAAACTAGCATTATGTTAATGTTTTTTATAGAGGACAGAACCTCAGGTAAAGGCCAAACTGATTGTCTCTGGGTTCCTACATATCTCCCACTGTTAAATTTCACATTAATCTGAAATTGATTTTTAGTAATTAAAATCACAGTTATATTAGCCTCTTGACACAAATTTAAAACGAAGAGCTTTAACTTTATAAACGATCATGCATATTGCAGCTGATGGTGCTAAAAGGTAACAATACAACTCTGTAAACACATTTGGAGTTGCTATCCCTGAACATGAGCCAGCATCATAATCTGCTTATCAGTGAGAAATGTTCAGGGAGTGTGAAATTCAACAAGACAAGCCAAAGAAAATTAATTCAGACTTGCCTCAGAAATGCCAATTGACCTAATCTTCCCAATCTATTAATTCTGAAGGTGGAAGGAGCAATAGATAGAACCGCCTAGGGGGTAATCATAATGACACAAGACTTAGGAGCAGCTCATGGAGTCCACTCTGCTCCTGAAGTCCACCTGGGAATTCTGAATAGTTATTTTAAATGGGCATAGACCATGCAGAGTCTTCTAGGTCAAAAGCAAAATAAAAAAATCAATATCAAAAAGTGAATTAGGGAACTTGGAGACAAAAATAATGTGATGGGTTGATTTAATACAAGTGACTCTTGGGGTTCAAGGCATCCTGTAATAATAGCAAAACCAAGTCTCCCAGTGAGCCATACAGGAACCTAACAGTGAGCTCCGCTTACAGATCTGGAGGAAATGAAAGTTTAGAGTCCTAATATAAATAAAATGGCATATATATATATATATATAATGTTCATCTTAGGACATACACTGTTGTTATATGCTGAAGTTTGAAGGCCCCAATGGTCTGTCCATGGTTTCATTCCCAATTAGAAGTAATAAAGCAGAAAGCATCTGCAAGTAAAGAAATGATACTGATCTTGATGTTAAGAAGCATCTCTGTTTTTGTTAAGTGCTATTGAATCAATTTTGACCTATAGCAACCCTGTATAGGGTTTCTGAGGAGCAGCTGGTGAGGTTGAACCACTGACCTTGCAGTTCAAATGGCTTTGCAGTCTGATGTATTAACCCACAGCGCCACACCAGGACTCCACATCTCAGTTACGTCACAATTAAAGCAAATATTCCTTACTTATTTCATTCTAGTTTTCAGAAGTGATTTCCAAGAAAATATTTAAACTTGCATTTGGAAAATTGAAAAGAAGTTCTAATATAGATGATTACTGTCAGCACCCGTTCTCACTGAGTCAATACTAACTCATGGTAACCCACAGGTGTCCAATTAGAATTAGGCCCATAGGGGTTTACTTGGCTGATTTTTCAGAAATAAGTTACCAGGACTTCCTTCTTAGGCACCCCTGGAGAGACTCAAAATTCCTGCTTTTCAGGTATCAGCCAAGTGAGTTATGGATTTGTACCACCCAAGGACCAAGGAAGAATTGCTGCATTTGAGTTACAGTGTTGGAGGAAAATATTAAAAGTGCCATGACTGCCAAAAGAACAAACCAATCTGTGATGAAAGTACAGCTAAAATGCTCCTTGGAAGCCTGTATATCCAGATTTTGTCTCTCATACTTAAAGCATATTATCAGGAGGGACCAGTCCCTGAAGAAGGATATCATGCTTGGTAAAGTCGAGGAGGGCTGGAGAAAAGAGGAAGACTCCCAACGTCTATTTGCCACTCAATTGGATCTTAGGAAAGTCTCTCCCTACTGGGATTTTTGGGAGAAATTTACACGAGGTAATTTGTGTAAATCTTTGCTCACTAAGTGGCACAAAGTAAGTATACAGCAAATGTGAGTTCACATTAAAAGATGTGATGTAAACCATCTAATTTCAGGATTTAACTGGTAAAGGTGGATGGGGTGTCTGAGGAAAATGCAACAGCAAGTGCATAGAACTGAGCTGAATGATGGTGGCACTTATGAAAAGCTTAAAAAGATGGATGATGGTGACTGCATACAGTACAACGTGCTGACTCGTTAGCGTTAGAGTAGTCAAGGCTTCAGGTATGAAGTGGCTAATTGTAAACTGTGCTGGAACATGTAGACATTATTCTGTTTCAATGATAATTCACCAAAAAGTTTTCAAAGTGAAGGATTCACATGATCAAATCTAAGAAGTTATTGAGTGTTAGAATGAGCAGCAACTGTGCGCTAGTACTTCACATGCAATATCTCCTAGTGAAAGAATGGAAGAATTCATGAAGTAAGTATCTGCCCAAACAGCACAACCAAAATAGTAAAAGTAGAAATGTAATGCTATTACAGTAAGTTCTCCTCACTGTAATAAAGTCAGCAAGCTCTCTGTGAATACAGATTGGAGAAAAGATTGCAAAACTGAACTCAGAGAAGTAATAAATATCTCTATTCCTAATAAAAGAGACTCAAAATACATAAACCAAACTCTAGTAGAAGTGAAGAAAGAAATAGATGACTCCAAAATAATAATAGGAGATTGTCATACATTAGTTTTGATGAAAGACCTAACTAGAAAGAAACTCAACAAAGACACAGAAGAATAAAAAATCACCATCAATGAACCAACAGCACAATATGTTTTCATCTCCAGTGAACATTCAGGAAGTAGTTGCACCTTCCCTAATGTTGTTGTTGTTCTTCTTCGGTGCCATCGATCAGTACCAACCCATAGCAACCATATGCACAACAGAACGAAACACTGCCTGATCCTGGGTGAACCTCACTGTTGTTGCCACACTCGAGTCCATTGATGATGCCAGTTGGCCAATCGATCTTGTTGGGGTTCTTCCTCTTTTTCTCTGACCCTCCATCTTACCAAACATGATATCCTTCTCCAGTGACTGGTCCCTACTGACAATATGTTTGAATGATGAGAGACCAAGTTTGGGCAATTTGGCCTTGAAGGAGCAATCTGGCTGCACTTCTTCCAAAATGAATCTGTTGGTTCTTTAGGTAACCCATGGCACTTTCAATATTCTCCTCCAACACCATAACTCAAAAGCATCAATTCTTCTGTGGTCTTCCTTATTCACTGTCCAGCTTTCACATGCATATGAGGTTATTGAAAATACCATGGCTTGGGTCAGGTGCACCTTAGTCCTCAAGCTGACATCTTTGCTCTTCAACACTTTAAAAAGGTCTTGTGCAGCAGATTTCCCTAATACAATACATCATTTGATTTCTGACTGCTGTTGAGAGTTGATCAAAGAAGAATAAAGTCCTTGACAACATCAATCTTTTCTCCTTTGACAAGAATATTGTTTATTGGTCCAGTGGTGAGGATTTTTGTTTTCTTTACATTGAGATGTAATCCATACCAGAGGTTGTGCTCTTTGATCTTCATCAGTATATATTTTAAGTCCCCTTCACTTTCAGAAAGCAAGGTTGTACCATCTGCATATCTCAGCTTGCTAATGAGTCTTCCTCCAATCCCGATGCCACATTTTTCTTCAGGAGATACTCACTCATCTCTGCCAAGAAATTTGGAAGACAACTATCTGGCTGACTGATTAGAAGAGATCCATATTTGTGCCCATTCCAAAGAGAGCTGATCCAATGGAATGCGTAAATCATCGGACAATCTCTTTGATATCCCATGAGAGTAAAATTTTACTAAAGGTAATACAGAAACGGCTACAATCATACATTTACAGAGAACTTCCAGAGGTTCAAGCCGGATTCAGAAAAGGCCGTGGAACGAGGGATATTATTGCCAAATTCCTCTGGATCTTGGCTGAAAGCAGAGAATATCAGAATCATGTTTACCTGTGCTTTATTGACTACTCAAAGGCTTTCAATTGTGTGAATCCAGACAAGCTATGGACAACATTGCGAAGGATGAGTATTCTGGAACACTTAATTGTGCTCATTAGATATCTGTACATGGGCCAAGAGGCAGTTGTTCTAACAGAACATGGGCACACTGGAAGATTTAAAATTAAAAAAGGTGTGCAACAAGACTGTTTTCTTTCACCATACTTATTTAACCTGTAAACTGAGCAAATAATCTGAGAAGCTGGGTTGTATGAAGAAAATCATGGCATCAGGATTGGAGGAAGACTCCCTAATGTGGTAGAAGATAATGAGAAAAGAAGGGCCTTCAGTGCCTTTAATTCAACATCATTTGTTACTTTGCTGTACACAGGGGTTCTGAAAGTATAATTCAGATTTTAAATCTGATCTCCAGATTTCTGACATGAGCAACTAGGTCTATGTTACTTCCCTTCATTGAGCTAGGAATCAGAGCTAGAGAAGGATAAAACTCATGGGTTTAATTTGGGGCATATAGAAGTGCATATACCCAAAACAGTAAAGTATACTTTTCTTTCTGAAAGCAGAAGTTTGAGAGTCATCAGTGGTAATTTCTAAGAAATATATAAAAGCTTCCTTTTAGAGAGCTTTAGGAGAGAAAAACAAAGGAAAGGAACATCAATATAGAGTTATAAACACCAATTCTTAGAGTTTATGGACAGAAACAAGAATATGGAGTTGTCTATTATGTTGTTGAGGCTTGAATTTTTTCTTCAATTTCCCCAGCTTGAGAAAATGCTGAGCATGTTCTTCCTTTTTGGTTTTCTGACTCCAGATCTTTGCACATTTTGTTGTAATATTTGGCTTTCTCTTCTCCAGTTGATCTTTGAAATTTTCTGTTCAGCTCTTTGGACCTCTTCATTTCTTCCATTTGCTATAGCATTTCTACGCTGGAGAGAAAGTCAGTGTCTCTTCTGACATCCATTTTGACTTCTTTCTTGTCTCCTTAATGACTTTTTGCTTTCTACAGGTATGATGTTCTTGATGTCATCCTACAACTCTTCTGGTCTTTGGTCTTCAGTGTTTAATGTATCAAATCTGTTCTTCAGATGATCTCTAAATTCTGGTGGGGTATATTCAAGGCCATATTTTGGCTCTCATGGACTTGTTTTCATTTTCTTTAGCTTCAATTTGAATTTGTTTATGAGCAATTTAGTATCTGTTCCACAATCTGCCCCTGGCCTTGCTTTCACTGGAGCTTTTCCATCATCTCTTTCCGCAGATGTAGTCAATTTGATTTCTATGTATTCCATCTGGCAAGGTCCATGTGTATAGTTGTCTCTTATGCTATCCAAAGAAGGTATTTGAAATGAATAAATAATTGATTTTGCAGAATACTCTTATGTGATCTCCAGCATCATTTCTATCACCAAGGCCATATTTTCCAACTACTGATCCTTACTCGTTCCTCCCAATTTTTGCAATTCAATTACCAGTAATGATCAATACATCTTGATTGCATGTTTGATTGATTTCAGATTGAAGAAGTTGGTAGAATTCTTCTATTTCATCCTCACTGTCTTTAGTGGTTGATGTGTAAATTTGAATAATAGTGGTATTAACTGTATTATTAACGTATTAACAGTCTTAACGGTCAACTCTACTTTGAGGAGGAAGCTCTTCCCCAGTCGCATTTTGAGTGCCTTCCAACCTGTGGTGCTCATTTTTCCAGCACTATCTCTGCCAGTATTTCCCTGCTATTCATAAGGTTTTCAGTGACTAAATATTTGGAAGTAGTTCGTCACTCCTTTTTCCTAGTCTGTCTTCTCTGGGCATATTATTGAATGATGCAGAAAGCATCAAAAGAAGATGGAAGAAATACACAGAGTCACTGTACCAAAAGGAAATAGTTGATGTTCAACCCTTTCAAGAGGTAGCATATGATCAAGAGCCAGTGATATTGAAGGAAGAAGTCCAAAGTGCATTGAAGGAATTGGCAAAGAACAAGGCACCAGGAATTGATGGAAATAAAAATTGAAATATTTCAAGAATGTGAGGCAGCACAGGAGGTACTCACACATTTATGCCAAGAAATTTGTAAGACAACAATCAGGCCAACTGATTGGTAGAGATCCATATTTGTGCCCATTCCAAAGAGAAGTGACCCAACTGAATGGAGAAATCATCAGACAATATCTTTGATATTCCATGTGAGTAAAATTTTACTGAAAGTATTACAAAAATTGCTACAAGCATACATTGACAGAGAACTTCCAGAGGTTCAAGCCGGATTCAGAAAAGGCCATAGAATAAGGGATATAATTGCTGTGTTCCGATGGATCTTGGCTGAAAGCAGAGAATATCAGAAACATGTTTACCTTTGCTTTATTGACTATGCAAAAGATTTAGCTATGGATAACATTGTGAAATATGAGTATTCCTGAACACTTGATTGTGCTCATGAGGAATCTGTACATGGACCAAGAGGTAGTTGTTCAAACAGAACATGGGAACACTGAATGGTTTAAAATTAAGAAAGGTGTGCAACAAGGTTGTATTCTTTCACCATATTTATTCATCCTGTATGCTGAGCAAATAATCTGAGAAGCTGGGTTATATGAAGAGAAAAGTGGCATCAGGATTGAAGGAAGACTCAATAAAAACCTGTGATATGCAGATGATACAAACTTGCTTGCTGAAAGTGAAGGGGACTTAAAATATTTACTGATGAAGATCAAAGAGCACAGCCTTCAGTATGGACTGCATTTCAATGTAAAGAAAACAAAAATCCTCACCACTGGACCGATAAGCAACATTCTTAACAATGAAGAAAAGATTGAAGTTGTCAAGAACTTCATTCTTCTTTGATCAACTCTCAACACGCACGGAAGCAGCAGTCAAGAAATCAAACAACATATTTCTTTAGGCAAATCTACTGTACAATAATTTTTTAAAGTGTTGAAGAGCAAAGATGTCAGCTTGAGGACTAAGGTGCACTGACCCAAGCCATGGTATTTTCAATAACCTCATGTGCATGTGAAAGCTGGACAGTGAATAAGGAAGACCGCAGAAGAATTGATGCTTTTGAGTTATGGTGTTGGAGGAGAATATTGAAAGTGCCATGGGCTGTCAAAAGAACCAATAGATCTGTGTTGGAAGAAGTGCAGCCAGAGTGCTCCTTGTAGGCTGTGTTGGCCAAACTTGGTCTCTCATAGTTCGGACATATTTTCAGGAGGTACCAGTCACTGGAGAAGAATATCATGTTTTGTAAGGTGTAGGGTCAGAGCAAAAGAGGAAGACCCCCAGCGAGATGGATTTGCAAAGTGGCAGCATCAATGGGCTCAAGTGTGGTAACGATAGTGAGGTTGTTCAATGATCGGGTTGTGTTTTTTGTTCTGCTGTGGATAAGGTCACTCACTATGAGTCAGTACTGACTCTATGGCACCTAACAACAACAACATTCTGGTGTCATGCTGTGGGTTAATGCTCTGGACTGCAAGGTCAACTTGGAACCAAAAGATTGGCAGTTAGAGCTCACCAGCCACTCCTCAGAAATCCTATACAGGGATGTTATGAATTGGAACCGACTTGATGGCACTTTGCAATAACAACAACATTCAAAGATTGCCAGAGGATTGAGTGAGGAAAACTGGGGAGGATGGAGAGAGAGTTATGCCATCACAAAAGACAATAAAAGGAGCGAATCAGCAGCATCAAATATTTCCAAATGTTTGTAAGGCTAAGATTCAAATATCAACTAGAACTGGTAAAAGGAGATAATTTTCAGCAGAGTGGTGAAATCCTTATAAAATCTGACCAGTTGAGCTTCAAGTGGTGAAAATGAGGCAGGAGTATAGGCAACTTCTTTAACATAAAGAATCTGAAAAGCAGGGGGGAATATAGAAGCTTCAAGAGATGGTAGGTTGTATTAACACATAAATTAATAATTATTACATTATTCTATAAGTGATAACCAATCTCACTTTAATTTAAAAAAATAAAAACAAATCTAAATCCTAAAGTAATAAGTCTATGTCAGGAACTTTGAATGACTTGTGTGATTTGTTGTTGCTGTGGTTGGTAAGTGCCATCGAGTCAGTTCTGACTCATAGCTACTCTGTATAGAGTTTCCAAGGAGCAGCTGTTGAGTTTGAAACACAGATCTTGCAGCTCAAACAGCCTTGCTGTCTGTCCAGTGCTTATCCTACAACACATATGACTATGTGTAGTCATACCAATAATAAATGCCATTTATTGAAGTCTATACACATTCTGCTTTATGAGTGATCACTGTTTTTGTTAAGTGTTGTCAAATTGGTTCAGAGTTAGAGCAAAAGTACATATTCCAGAATGAAACATCGCTGTTATGTACCATCCTCAAAATTCTTTCAGAGTTTGAACCCACTGTTGTAACCACTATGTCTATTCATCTCGTTGAGTGCCTTTCTCATTTTGTATGACCCTCCACTTGACCAAGCATAAGGTCCTTCTCCTGGGACTGGTCCCTGCTGATAACAGGCCCAATGTTTGTTGAACTAAGTCTCACTGTCCTCCTTTCTAAGGAGCATAGTGGTTGTATTTATTTCAAGACACCTTTGTTCATTCTTCTAAAAATACATGGTAGTTTCAAGATTCTTCACCAACACTGTAATTAACATATATCCATTCTTCATTGTTTTCTTTACTCATTGTCCAGCTTTCACATGCCTATGAAGTGATTAGAAATACAGTGACTTGGGTCAGGTACACCTCAGTCCTCAAGGTAACATCTTTGTTTCCCATACTTTACAGTGGTCTTTTGTGGCAGATTTGCCCACTGCAATGTGGCATTTGATTTCCTTATTGCTGCTTCTTTGAACATTGATTGTGGGTCTAAGTAAAATTAAATCCTTGATAAATTCAATATTTTCTTTGTTTTTCAGGCTGTTGCTTATTGGTAACTTTGTGAAGATTTGTGTTTTCTTTATTTAGAAGTGCAATCTATATTGAAAGCTGTAGTATTTGATCTTTATCAGTAAATGCTCTGAGTTCTCTATACTTTCCACAAGCAAGGTTGTGTTAGCTGCATATCACAGATTGTTAATGTGTATTCCTTTAATTCTGCCATATTCTTCTTCACATAGTCCAGTTTCTCAGATTGTTTTCTCAATATAAATAGAATAAATATTATGAAAGAACATAATCCTGACATACACCTTTCCTGATTTTAAGAAGTACAATATTCCCTTGTTCTTTTCCAAGGACTGCCTCATGGTCTCTGTAGGTTCCTATGAGCACAATTACGAGTTCTGGAATTACTCTACTTCTCAATGTTATGCATAATTAGTTATAATCCTTTACATAGTCAATAAAAATCAGTTAAACATCTTCTGGGATTCTCTGTTATCAGCCAAGGTCCAGCTGATATCAGCAATGACATCCTTTGCTCCACCTCATCTTCTGAATCCTGCTTGAATGTCTGATAGTTCTGACAATGTACTGCTCTAATCATTTTTGAATTATCTTCAGCATAATTATACTTGCATGTGGCATTACTAATATTGTTCAATACCATCTGCATTCTGTTGGATCATCTTTATTTGGACTAAGCACACATACGAGTCTTTTCCATCTGGTTGGTTACATAGGTATGTTTGAAATTTTGTGGCATAGAGGAGTGAGCTCTTCCAGTGTTGCATCTGTTTGTTAAAACATCTTTACTGATATTCTGTCAATTCTTGGAACCTTGTTTTTGTCCAATGTCTTTCATGCAGCTTAGACTTCTTCCTTCAATACCATTGGTTTTTGATCATATGTTAACTTCTGAAATGTTTGGACATCGGTCAATTCTTTTTGGTATAGTGACTGTGTATTCTTCCAACTCTTTTCCTACTTCCTGCATCAAAAGGGTTGGAAGGAATATACACTAACATGTATTGATCAGTTTTTGTCCATAGAATCTTTCAATATTGCATAGAGGCTTGAATTTTCTTTCAGTTCTTTCAGCTTGAGAAATGTCGACTGTGTTCTTCCCTTTTGATGTTTCAACTCCAGTACTTAGCTTTTTCATTAAATACCTTATTTTGTCTTCTCAAATCACCCTTTGAAATCTTCTGTTCAGCTTTTTTGTTTCATCATTTCTTCGTCTTGCTTTAGCTACTCTACATTCAAGAGCAAGTTTCAGATTCTCTTCTCACATCCATTTTGTGTTTTCCTTGCTTTCCTGTTTTGTTTTTTTATGGCCTTTTGCTCTCTTCATGTATGATGTTCATGATGTCATCCTACAACTTCTCTGGTCTTTGGTCATTAATGTTCAGTGTGTCAAATCTATTCTTGATATGACTTTTAAATTCAGGTGGAATGTATGCAAGGTCATACTTTGGCTCTGGTAGAATTTTGTTAATTCTTTTCAGCTTCAACCTGAACTTGCATATGAGCAACTGAAAGTATGCTCCACAGTAATTTCCTTTTTCATGACTGATTATATTGAGCTTCTCCATCACCTCTGTCCACAGATGTAGTAGATTTGATTCCTGTTCATTCCACCTGACCAAGCTCATGTGTAGAGTCATTTTTTATGCTGTAGATAAGATCTATTTCAAGAAATAACTCAAGTTACAGAGGAGTGCTGGATGGATGTTGTTGCTACATGCTCACCACTTGATTCTGAATCATAGTGACCCTAGTGCTATGGTTTTCCAAGGAGTGCTGTTGGGTTTGAACTGTCAACTTTGCAGTTAGCAGTCCAGCACTTATCCTACAGTGCCACACCAGGATTCTAGATGGACACTAGGTAATTTCATTTTGATAAAACCTAGGAAGAGAGAGTGTGACTGTTTCTCTACTTTTATTGATATTGTTTTTGTTGTTATTAAGTGCCATTGAGTCAGTTCCAACTCACAGTGACCCTGTATAGGGTTTCTAAGGAGTGACTGGTAAGTTTGAAGTACTGACCTTATGGTTAAAACCACGCTTAAGAGCCAGTGCTCTATCCCACAGCACCACATCAGAACTCCTGAAGAAATTATGATTTAGAGAAATTACATAGCTAGTGCCCAAGAAAACTCAATACCATATTTTAAAATAAATAATGTGCTATACAGAATTCTGGTGTAGAACAGTAGTGTAGACATTAGACTGAAATCACAGGGTTAGTAGTTCAAACCCACCCACTTCTCTTCGTAAACCATATACATGGTCACTTTGAGTCAGAACCAACTCGATGATATTTAACAATAATAAATGTACTATGCATTTTTGCATACTGCATGATATTCTGCATACTATTTTCAGAGTGTTCTATATTAGTATTTTTTACTTGTTGCTGACTTCAATTGCAATTTTTTTTTTTTTTTTTGACCAACAAATTTAATGTTAAATCTTCTTTTTGGTGCCTGTTGATATGTATGTTTGAGTCCCAGCAGCAGACCATCTCATGCCTGCCCCTGCATTTCTAAAGTGGAACCTCTCCTGGGAGGATTCCTTATGAACTTAGCAAAACACTTTGCCCAATGCAAGAAGGACTCACTTCTGACCCAGAAACAGCCCTCACCATGGTGGCAGACCCCAGTACAGGTGGTGTGTGGATCTGGCCATCTGGCTAAATGGCCATTGTACTAGAGCTTTGATCAACAGGATCAGATGAGTCTGGCTTCCCTGTTTCAGATGAGACAGGTCTGACTGGCAGGTCAGGGCGGGCACTTCCACACTTGGTCTGTGTTGCTGCTGGATTTACTTGGAGCTGGCACAGTGGTCAGGAACATGTGGGTTAAATGGACTGTGCATACCTCAGAACCTGCCTGGGCTTGGACTATGGCAGCCCTGTGAGCAGCCCTCTCCCTGATACTTCACCCATGTCTGGTGCTGTGTACCTGGGTGCAGGATCTGCTACAAGGAACTCCAAATTTTGGCCAAATCAAAATTGCTCCAGATCAAACACATTTTAAGTTGCTTATTTTCTGATTACCAGAATATTACTAATTTGATCCATTAAGTTTTATTATACAAATATGATCAAAATTAACATGTTTGGACTCTTGAATAAAGGTGAATGAGGCCAAAATTCACTTCTGGCAATGTCATGAGACATGTGAACTGCATGTATGGATATACTATGCCAGAGCATTTTTGTTTCCACATTATTTGGGTGAATATATTATCTATGTGGAAGTGAAATATTTAACCAAATATGGTAATTGTACTTCTGTCCTGCCCAACAGTAAATTTATATAGTATAATTCCTTTTAATTTATTGTTTATAATAATATCAAAAGTATATCTTATAATGACAGATAAAAGTATCTTTAGATGCTCCTACAAAATAAAAGGGATGTCTATGTCAGCTTATGAATGAGATGTCCCCTAAAAGAGGCATGTGTGTATTGGGATAGATAGGTGAATTAAAAAGGGAATAACCCATTTGTACTTAAAATTCCATTTTAAATAATTCTCATTTTCCTTGTTCTAAAATCTTAATTCTGTAGGAAGAAGTGTTCTGTCAGTTAAAGCATTTCTAAATATGATTTTTTAGTCCTAATAGACATTCATATATCTGTTTTGTTTTATTTATTTTTTATCTTTGGAAATCATTTACAAGATGCTTTAGCAATAGTGCTGAAAAGTGTTTTAGTCAAAATCTATAACACCAAACTGAAAGTACCTTTTAGCTGAGGAGGAGTTAAGTGCAGAGTCGGGTAAAAGGTATATGCAGAGGTCCAGGCAGAGCATCTGATTGAGCATGGGGAGCGGACCAGAAAAGATTTTTGTGACCCTAGGCAGTTTGCTTTATGCTAGTATTAATTGCAACACTGCTTATTCCCTACTTCCCTTATTAACTTTCTCTGCATCACCACTCTTTTTGTGTTCATCTATCTTAATGAAATATCCATCATCTGTCTTTCTGCCCTGCTTTACATTTTAGAACTTAGAAAGGATTGAAACTAGTTTTCTCAGCTGAACACACAATAGCCAGAAGCCAACATTGCTTCCAAGTAAGACTCCATGCTATTCCCCCCATTAGGCATTTGTTCACTGTCTACATGAGAGCCATAAAACTTACCAGCTAGCTCAATCAAACACATCAGCTGGAAACATCTTGTGAATGAACAGACCAGTTTCAGAAAAGATTTCCTCGAGTTTTATTGATATAACAATCTAGATCTGTTGTTTGACATTTAAACATAAATTCAATGTCTCCATATTTGTGTATCTTTAAGATCTAGAGCTGGTGTTTTATAGAAGTAAGTAAAATCATTATTCTCTTTATAGCTTCTAAGGAACAGGTTAGAGGTATGAGCAATATGTGAGTTTTGAGAGTTATAGAAATACTAGAATAAGTAAAAAAAAAATATTGCTACTAGGGTTCCAGTTCATACCTGCACAGGTGTATTTCAAAAAGACATGTTTAAATTTGTCTCTGTGATCAGTAGATGACTGCAGACAAACTCTCCCAGTAATACTAGTGTCTTAGTCTCATCAGGCTGCCTTCAAAAATGAGGATACTAAAAAAAATTGTTGTACGAAGATCAACATCACTTGTTAAAGCAAGATTAAAGGTAATGAAGAGGAGTTTATGAAATGAATCAGAAGTAGGGGTGAGCCTTGGTTTCACTAATATAATCCTGAGAGCCAGGACCAATCAAAACAATATTTTCCAAGGGGATTTGCTGAGCCAGTTAAATTCAAGTCAGAGAGGACAGTTCAGAAGGTTAATGTGACTGCTTTTGGGAACTCCAAAGGAATAATCTCGATAGATTTTCTTAAAGGATACTAAACAATCTCATGGGCTTATTAGGAAGAAATTTCAAGAAAATTGAAAATTAAATTGGTGAGAAAAAAGCCAGGAAATTTACACTGAGGAATTGTTTTCCATGACAACAATGCACATGCTCATCCTTTGAGGGATAGTTTTTTACTCATCAAGGACACGCCTTACACTTTCAGTGTGGAATATTATGGGTTTGGATGGCTATGTTGACCAAGTATGACTTGAAGATTTTAGTGGAAATGTATGAAATATAATGTACATATTCCTGTTAAGTGCTGTCGAGTCAGTTCTGACTCATAGATACGCCATATAGTGTTTTAAAGGAGCAGCTGGTTAGTTTGAACCACTGACCTTGTGTTTCAAAACCAACCTTGCCATCCAGTGCTTTACCCCCAGTGCCACACCAGGACTCACATATATATGTGTGTGTGTGTATACATATTTATAAATGTTGCTAAGTGGCATCATGTTTGTTCCAACCCATAGAGTTTCCTAGGAGCAACTGGAGGGTTGGAACCACTGCCTTGTGGTTCAAACTGACCTTGAAGTCCAGCACATTATCCTGCAATGACACACTAGGACATATATATATATATCTGGTAGCGTAGTGGTTACGAATCGGGCTGCAAACCACAAGGTCAGCAGTTTGAAACTACCAGCTGTTCCGTGGGAGAAAGATGAGGTGTTCTGCTCCTGTAAAGATTTACAGCCTCGGAAACCCTGTACAGGGTCGCTATGGGTCGGAACCGACTCGACGGCAATTAACAACAACAATATATATATTGTTGTTGTTAATTGCCGTCGAGTCTGTATAGGGTTTCCTAGGAGTGACTGGTGAGCTTGAACTGCCGACCTTGCTGTTCAAATGGCTTTGTAGCCTGGTGCATTAACCCACAGTGCCACACCAGGGATATATAAATATAAAGAGAGAGACCCAGGATGGTATGTGTGAGAGGACTTGTAGGAGAAGAAGTTCAGATCACAGATCACTTATCAAAACAAGATTATTTATTTAAAATAAAATTTTATATAATTTATTAAAATAAAATATAGTAAATTATATAGTGGATTTATGAAATTTATATTTCTAGGAACTGTCCTTAGTAATTATCCTTCGATAATTACTCTTAGTAATCAAAAATGCTAGTTTTCTGAAGAATCTCACATATTTCTCAGGAATTAACACAGTATTGATGAAATAAATCCACTAGTCCAGTCTAAGCTAAAAGAATCATTAAAACCATATTGAATCAAACCACAAAGGATGTTTGATTTTACTTATATCTGGATATAGCATGCAAAGGTGTTCACAAGCAAATGTTTCTGCATCCTTTCAATTTGTGGAAACACCTTATTATCAATGAGCATTTAGTTTTGCTTAGGTTAAAATCAATGAATAACTTTTTTTATAACAAAAAAATGACGCTTTAATTTCTTTTTCTATTATGGAGAAATGTGGAGTAACTCCTTAAACATTAATTTTACATTAAAATAAAATACTGGTTTAAGATGGAAATACAATATCTGGGACAGGTTATCAATCTATTGTTTGATGTTATGTACTTTTCCCTCTATCCTTTCTTAAAAAAACTTTTTATTGTGAATTGGGTGAGGTTTACATAACAAATCTGTCTTCCCTTCAACAATTCAGACACATTTTGTTTCTTGTTATTGGTTGCATTACTCACAACATAACATCTCCCATCCTTCTTGAGCTTTATTGTTATAACCATATATAACTTTAGTTATTGAATCAGTAAATATGTAAGTTTATTACCACGATGTTTACAATCCATAATAAAAATAGCATATCATTCTTAACTGGACATTCTGTACATAGAACCATTGTAGTAAACAAAAGATTTCCTAACATCTATCAATCTAACTACTTATATGTTGTTGCTAATTGTCATCAAATCCATTCCAACTCATAGCAACCCTGTATTGGGTCTCCGAGGAGCAGCTGGTGTGTTTGAACTGCCAATCTTGTGGTTCACAGTCCAGTGCTGATCCTAACGTGCCACACCAGGAGTCCAGATATCTATATAGCAGTATATTTGTAAATTTATGTCTTATATATTAATACACAGGACAAATTTCATTAGCAGTGTGTATGTGTCTAAGAAAGATGTTTAATTTCCCTACAAATAAATATTCTTGTTAATTTAATCAATGTTTAGTTATGCGGACCATATGGCCTATGGGGAAGTAAGGATGCTTTTAATTTTTCTTCCACTCTAAAACATAAAATAATATTATTATATGAATTATAAATTTAATATATACAAATTTATGAGTTGATCATTTTTGGCCCATTTTGAACACTTTTATTTGACAGGTACAACCTGTTATCCAAGATGTTGAGAAAGAAGTTATCTTGACTATGCACAATTTTTTCTTAAATACATATAATTCACGCATGCATTTTCTGATTAAGCCTGTTGGATAAGGTTTATGGCTTGATAAGATGGTGGTGGGGTTTTGTTTTATTTTCATCATATAGCTTGAGGCATAAAACAGTATTTCCTGCCTGTAAAGAGTGCTTGGAAATTGGAAATTCAAAACATATCAAGACACACACTTCCTGCTGCCTTGCTAACCTATTTTCCAGGGTCATTTTCTTTCAAGTGCAGTTAGAATTTTTCTCTGTCGAATTGAAGTATGTACCAGAGGCTCTTGGGATTTGAGTTCACCATTCCAGACTTTTATCTAGAGCAGGTAGCCTAAGTGAATTTTCTGTCTTGCGAAACCCCTGCAGTGAGGCCACAGAGGGGAAAATGAAGCTAAGTACTGACAGATGCGCCACAAGTCCCTGTAATGCGAATCAGGGTTGTGGTTGAAAAACATATATATAATTTGCTGATCTTAAAGGATATATTTTGCAAAGGGATAAGCTATTCACCCTTACCTTATCTGCTTTAATACTTTTCAAAGAAGGTGGATTTAGTACTGATACTTCTCAGTTGATACAGTGCCTCACTCTCACCCCTCAATCTTTTCATATAACAAGTTGCAAATTCTATTTATTCAAAAAGAAGACTACTTAGGAAAAAGAATCTTAATGTGAATAACCTTCAATAATGCCTCCCCCAGTTCCAATTTAATTGCCTACCTGTATATGGTAGCAGCGGTGGTCTAAATTCCCCTACTTTTTGATGTATTCTTAAACAAAGATTTCTGATTATTTTGAGTATCTTGAGAGGCAAGGAACAGTGTTTCAGAGAGTTGAGCAACTCCCTGCCTTTTAGAGTTTAGTTGCTTGTGGCTGCAAAGGTGTAATTTCTGCATGAAATCTCAATACAGCTCACAAGCCTATTTTATTTGGCTTGTTGTGTTTTAAATCTGAATTCGCTTCCAACATTGAAGAATCAGGAAACATCTTCCTTTGAACTTCTGGATGAACTGGCACTACCACCGTGCTCACAAGACCCTTTTAGAGTTGAGTCCCAGCTACCTCTTTAGAAAGTGGTGTTATTGTTCTTGTGTGTTGCCAAGTTGGTTGCTACTCAACTTATGGGATGAAGAATTGCCCCATAGGATTTCCTAGAATGTAATCTTTCAGGAGCTTATCACCTGATTTTTCTCTCCAGTGGAGTGAATGGTGGGTTCTATCCACCAGCTTTTCATTTAGCAGTTGGATTTTTAGTTGTTGCACTAGCAGGGATTACTTTAGAAAATCTAAATTGCCTTTGAGTAGGTTCCAACACATAGCGACCTATAGGTCCGAGCAGAACTGCCCCATAGAATTTTCACGGCTGAGTTTTCCAAACTATGGAAGCAGACTATGTCATCTTTCTTCCATGGGATTACTGGTAGATTAGATTAGAAATGCAGATCTTTATGTTAGCTGCCAAGAACTTAGCCATTGTACTACCAGCATTTCTTTTAGAAAAGTCTAGGCCCTCTCAAATGATCTGCCACTCTCTCACTGATTTGCCACTGCCTGTTATCCCAGTCACATGAGGCAAGTTCTTCGTTGTAATTTTTCCTCTTGCCCAAATTATTTACTTTAACTGCCCGAATACTGAAATTTTTGGAGTTTGCAGCTCTATTCAGTAGGAAGAGCTTATACGTTGTGACTTTCATGCTAGCACTCATTAATTAGTATATACTCTCTGAAGTGATGTGTTAAGAATGATGCTGCGGCTCTGTTTGGACAAAGCAGGAATTCCACCATTTGTGGAGGGAAGTCATGTTAGCAGTCACATTAAGCATGGTTGGCATATATTTGAGTTTTGAAAGGCAACAATAGTGCCTTAAATGGTCCTATCAGTGCAATTGGAAGAGAAACTAATGCTTACAGAGCATTTTCTCTCAGACTGGTAATCCTAAATGCTTGGATTAGTCTGTACAATAATCTTGTTGGTCCCAATTTACAGATGAAAAGGGAGGTGCAAACTTTTGTTTTATGTGATAAAACTAGAAAGCAGTGATCTTAAGTTTTGAACATGGTTCTCTTATAATGTGCTGCCTCAGTGACTTTACTTTTTATTATTAATTGAATGAAGGTTTGCAGAACAGACAGATCATCAGTCCCACATTCAACAAAGTATGCCTTTCGTGTCATTACAATGATTGCAATCCACTTCACATACAATCAGTGCACAGTATTTACCTCTTTTCACGTATTTTTCCTTCCTCACTATCTCCCACCTATCCTGTAACCATCATAGAATGTTCCAATACATTCACATTTTTGAGAGCTTCCGATGAAATGCAGATATCTCTAAGACAGAATGAGATGCAAAGTGCAAACCCTTTAGGGAATAAATTGCACCCTCTCATTTACTGAGAGAATGTGATCCTGTCCCACTGTTTGGTACTTTAAGCAGGTTATCTCATTGACCCCCTACAAATTCCCAGTTTGTAGGAAAGTACTATGAAATCCATTGCTGTCACCTGGATTCAAAATCATAGCAACCTAACAGGACAGAATAGAACTGTCCCATTGGGTCTCCAAGACTGTAATTTTTATGGAAGCAGATGCCCACATCTTTCTGCTGGGGACTGACTGGTAGGTTCGAACTGCTGACATTTTGGTTACCAACTGAGAACGTAACCAATGTACCACCAAGCTTTTTTAGAATGTATTGCAATCACCATTATAGAATAGAAAACTCAGGTTCACTGTCGTCGAATAATGCATCCTGGATCACAGAATTTATCATTTACTTCAGCAGGGTTGAAACCCTGAGGGATCATTTCTTCAACTCTAGTTTCAATGCTTTATGCTATTAAAAGTGTTGTTTGAAATGTGTAATAAAAAGGGAGGCATGACATTGCCAAAGGTAAATCACCCACATCAGGGATTTTTCTAGGTCTGATTCCCAAGGATTTGGATGAGATCATAACCAGTTCAGTGTTTTGGCTCAAGGCCTCCCTTTTAGTTGTGACACGTATGGAAAAGTGTATCAATTCCAGACAATAGTGAATGATTGTGATCTTCTCAGAGAGTGAGGATCATAATGATATTTGGACCTAACATCCCCAGAGACATCTTCTGATAAGGGGAATACAGCCTCCAGACAGCACTGACTACGCTCATTTTTAGGAGCACGATGGCTCTGGGGGATAAATACTGGACTATGAACCACAAGATTGGCAGTTCAAGTCCATCACTCACTCCATGGGAGAAAGATGAGACTTCTGCTCTCGCAAAGATTTACACCCTCAGAAACTGTATACAGGGTCATTATGAGCTGGAACAGACTTGAAGGCACTTAATAACAGTGCTCGTTTTTAAGTCTTACAAACTTGTAAATATGATTTTTTTTACTTAGTGTAGTATCTTCAATTCTATACTTTAAACATGTTTTTCAGTCAGGGTACATAAAATTAATAAATGAAAAAAAACAACAACAACATTTCAGATAGTAAAATTTACTTGGAAAGATAAAATTGAAACGATAGAATTTTTTTCGTGATCATGTGGAAGCAATTCATGGTAAATGCAATTTGGCCAGCTATGTTCAACGTCTGAGTGACAAGTTGCTTGGGCCAAGAGTTCCCCACACTTTATGATATCACTACCTTAGGCAGCTCTAGTTACCTGGTTTCCGAGTCAATGTTGCAAGTGACGTTTCATTCATCCTCATAGTTCTTACTTAGTACTATCGTAAGTATTCCTATAAGAGGTCCATTATTATCTTATCGTAAGTTTCTAATGTTACATTGAAAACACTTGTTAACTAGGGGAACCTCAGATTGGACTAGAATATGCTGGTAAACATGAGCATGCCACCAGACTAGGCAATGTTTCATAAGGTTGTCATAATGCACAGTCTACTGATGGCAGCTATCTGGCTATGTATCTGATAAGCTCTAGTTTGCTCTCTGAAATCAAATGCCATTTCTATCACTTCCTTTCATTATTTAAAAAAAAAGAAGACACTCTACATATTACATATAGAAATAAATCTTTTAACATGGTTGTTGTTAAATGCTGTGGAGTCACTTCTGACTCATAGCGACCCTGTATAGGATTTCTGAGGAGTTACTGGTGAGGCTTTCTACTCCTGTAAGGATTTACACCCTCGGAAACCCTGTACAGGGTCGCTATGGGTCGGAACCGACTCGACGGCACTTAACAACAACATAACAACAACCCAGTCAATTGGTGGGA
>NW_006408581.1:7422638-7447172 GCF_000296735.1 Chrysochloris asiatica | reverse complement strand
GGCACTTAACAACAACAACAACAACTGGTGAGTTTGAACTGCTGATATTGCTATTCAAATGACCTTGTAGTCCAGTACGTTATCCCACAGAACCACACCAGGATTCCAGCAGAGAGTGTACCAAATATTTATATAATTTTCAACAAATATTTCTGAAACTTCCTGTGAAATGCAGTCCTCAGTATTTGAATAATAATAACTGTTATTTCAACTAATGGTGACCTCCTACATTTACAATAGAACTGCTCCATGGGGATTTCAATTTTGTGATGTTTTAGAAGGAGATCTCCAGACTGGCATTCCAATGTACCTCTGCATAGGCTCGAACTGTCAACCTTTCAGCTAGTAGTCACTTGTGCCACCCAGAGACTTCTCATTTGTTGTCTATAGCCATGTTACATAGTCTACCATTTCTTTCAGGAAAGACTTTGGAATGCAAGAGTGTGTTGTTGTCGTTAAGTGCCATTGAGTTGATTCTGACCCATAGCGAACCTGTATAGGGTTTCCAAGGAGCAATTTCTTAAATAAGCATTAAATTCTAAAACAAATATCAAAGTGAGCTTTACAAAAATACATAACTGAAGTAAGCTGAGGATTTGGTGTGGCACAGCAGAATAATGTGTTGGACCCCAAGGTCAGTTAAAGCTGTAAGGCCCATGGTTCAAACCCATCAGCTACTCCTTGGAAACTCTATACTGAGTCTCTATGAGTCACAACTGACTAGATGACAGGTTACACAACAACACATAGCATTAATACATTAATAAAACAATTCTTGTTTTCAGCAAATGAATCATCTAGAATGGAAGACCAGTTTGTAAATAGACATAGAGTTACCAGGTTGTGACCTTTCAGAATTACATCTCCAGGCCTGTCTACTGAGAAACACTTGGATGAATTCAAACCACTGAACTTCCCTTTCAGCTAGTAATCCAGGGCTTAACCATTTGTTCCACCCAGGGACTCCATCAGCATATAAAAGATGCACCTAAATTCCTGAGATTTGAGGATCTAGCTGTGCTGCCAATATTATAGTTCCACATAAAGAATTCGTGAAGCAGAAAAAATACTAGAGACTTAGTGACTTTTAGTGATGAGCTAATTGGAGAAATAATGAACAAGAGGAAACTAAAGACTGAAAGATTAATTTATTTACTTTAGATCTCTTAAAAGTTTGCTAGACTAAACCTTTATTAATTTATTAGGAAAGAATGTTAGTCTTAAGTATCTTTTTAGGGAAATACATATAATCTTTAGGGATTTGTTTTCCTCAGTAAGCTACAGATGCTAAGATTCTATATAACATTGCATTGGCAGTTTCAGTAGCTACCAAGTAAGGTAAAGCATTACTTAGAGCATTGTTTACTTTATCAAAGAGTTATTGTAATCCATGGTAGACCTGTTTAATTACGGTGGTTAAAAAAGTGAATAGTACAGAACCTGCTGGAAGATTCTATATGAGGCCAGAAGAAATATAAGCAAGCAATACTTTTATGAGTTAAATTTATGAAAGTTTTCCTTTACAATGAAAATACAAGGACTTTTCTATGGTACAATATTGAAACACATAAATGTTTACGTTTCTAGCTTTCTTAAGAAATCATTAAATGTAAATACTACAGTGAGATGGCAAAATATATGTAAATAAATCTGAACTGGTGATTTTAGTTTGGTAAAGCATTGGTTTCTTAAACCATAGATATTCTGTAGTCTGAGAGTTCTTGTCTTATATATGCATTTTTGGTTTGGATGTGAAGTGTCGGTCTGTTTTAGTAATAAAACTCTGTTCACTGTTCAAAAACAAATGTAGTGATTTTCTATAACTATGCTGAGGAGTTCCAAGGTCACCAGTAAGATATTGTTTCTACACTTAAAGAATGTGCAGTTTCTTGTGAATGTGTGACGGGGTGGGGAAGAGTAGACAAAATATATATGAATAAATGATTTTCCACAAACATTTATTAAACACCGATTAAAGTCATTACTCATCCTTGTTGTTGTTGTTAAGTGCCATCGAGTCGGTTCTGACCCATAGCGACCCTGAACAGGGTTTCCGAGGCTGTAAATTTTTACGGGAGCAGAAAGCCTCATCTTTCTCCCGCAGAGCAGCTGATAGTTTCAAACAGCTGACCTTGAGGTTTGCAGCCCGATTAATAACCACTACTCTACCAGAGCTCCTTAGAAATACTAAAATTGTCCAGTCTCACTCTTAAAAGGTAAGTAAGATAAAGCTTGTTTGAAAAAGTTTTGTAAGAATTCAGAGAAAGTTGAACTCAATTGAGTTAGGAAAATATTGAAATCTAAACAATTAAGATGGCATTTGAAATGAACTGTAAGTGATGACTGATGACTGATAGGTTATTTTGGAGGTGTGTTAGTTATGTACAATTAATATATACACATTTTTAGAGTCACTGAGTCCTCTTTAGTATTCTTGGTGTAGACCTATTTGTCTCTCCATATTTCCTCTTGTTCCTTATTTATTTCCCCATGGTTATGAACACTCTGTATCAACCTTTAGAATCAATGTTCCTGAACTGTAACAATATAAGATGGTGATATGATGCTAAGGCTTAGTAGAAGGATTATATATTGAAATCATTTCCAAATCAGATATTTTACATTACAAGAAGCCTGCAAGAATAAAGGTTTTGTCACAACTTGTCATAGATGTGAATATGGATTGCCACTTGCTTGTGGATAACAAGTGATTTTTCTGGAGAAGTTGTCTACAACATGGTTCCCTTTATCAGCTTGCTTTCTTCTCTCCTGAGGTTGTATTTGTCATTTTTAATATGAGCTTTTGTTATCTATGCTGTAAAGCAAACAAATTGTTCCTGCATGAAATAGTGGGGATGTGACCTCAAGCTCCTGAAGACAGCTGTTTTCTTTTTCCTTGGTTGTATTAGAGGAAGCTTGTTTTTTGTCTATGTCAGGTAAATCTAAATTCTTTTATACATTAATCTCAGCTAATTGGTAATACAGTAGATGACAAATGTAATTTTAGACTGCTGAGCTGTTTTAAATTTGATCATAGTATAAAAATTACTGTCACATGGAGAAATTATGAAAAAAAAATTTTTTTTCCATGGGTTGGGGCTGAATATTTCAGTCTATTTAAAAGGCTGTTGAAAACAAATTAGAAATGGATAGATACCAAAGCTGAGCTTTAGACCATTATTTAAAGCAAGTGACAAGTGACTTAAAATGTTGATTTTCCTGTGACAGGAGAATGTCATCACTTGTAAAAAAAGAAAAAAAGGATATTGACTTAAAGCAAATGAGTTAGAAGTCAACAGCAAATGCTTTTCTATGGTTAAGTGAAAACTTGATGAAGAGTGACTTTTCTCAATCTGAAACAATAAATTTGACTTTATGTATTAAAGAGTTATGTGATACAGACCTTACCAAGTCAGGTACTGTCCTTAACATTTTTGATATTTCCATCTTGAATCCTCACAGTTATCCTATGAAGTATACATAATCACTCTCCTCATCATTTAAAATAGTTAACTACTAATCAGTAAAACCAGAATAAAATTGATACAGCCAGGCCCTGATTCTTTCTGCCCTTAACCCATTTTATGATATTGCCTGATGACATGCAGAACCTTTTCTTAAATTTAGACAATATAACCCACATATTTTATATATGTGGGTTATATTGTCTAAAAGGATTAAAAATTATGATTATGGTTTTGTGATATTATTATTGTAAAGTAAGAAAAGGAAGGATATTGTTCTAAGGCAAGAACCAGAGCTAATGGATTTAATTCCTAATGATAGTGCAGAGTCCTGGTGTCGTACAGTAGGATAAACACTGGACTTCAAGGTCCATTTTAACCACAAGGTCAGTGGTTCAAACCCATCAGCCAGAACCTCCGAAACCATGTATGGGCACCTATCAGCTGGAATAGATTTGATGGCATTTAACAATAACAATGACAGTGCAGCATTAAGAATTTAAGTTTTCAATGTTCATTTTTTTAAACTTGTATGGATATTAATATTGCACAAAGATCTTTTAGATTTAGTTTGCACACACACTTGCTCATGAGGGTAAATAAAAATGTATTGCTATAAATATTATTAAAGGAAACTATTAAAATGTGAAGTTATTATTTCTTGGCATAGCCTCTATCTAGATTGTTATATTCTGAAGTCCATGCTTCCATATCTCTAATCCTTATCAAAAGAATGCTGTGTGCTTTGATTTTCACCATATCAAAATAAGTAGTTTTCACATTCTCCAAGGATGAAGACATGGTTCATTTTCAATGGTCGTTGAGTTTGCAGAGCATAAAAAAGTCTGAACTGGAAGAACAGGGTTACAGAGTATATAGGGTGTGTTTTCCCAATGCAATTCTGTAGAACAGCCCTTGCTACCCTCAAAGAATGGGCAGGTGCATTGTTGTGATGGGGGACATTTTTTTCTTTAGCACAGATTTTCTATCCTTTTTCTCTCCAATACAGTTTTCCATTTTCTTACATCTGCTTCCAAATAAGTTACCAGAATTGTCTGTTGTCCTACAAAAAAAGCTATCATGATTACCCCTTGAATCCCAAAAAGTGGCCACCATAACCTTCTGAGCTGACTTTTGTGTCTTGAAACAGGTTCCTTCAGAAGCCACTGTTTTGAATTGACCTTTCTTTTGAAGACACCTGAATTAAACCAAGACAAGAGTCTTACTGAGAGAACTTATTTTCAGCTATCTACTGATCGTTTTGTTAGGAATAAACCTGTGTATTTATGAACTGGATTACTAGTAATGATACTTTTTAACGTACTCTCATATACAAGTCTAATAAAATAATTGAATAATTTATCCTGATAGAAAATATTTGCCATCTAAATAAAACTATACTAATCAACTACTTTATATAAACTCATTAAATGGAAACAGATTAGCTGCATACTAAAATATCCCACTGTGTATAAGATGGAAATGAATTTTTAGAGAGGTTAGTGACTTGTTAGGCATTGCACAATGCAGGACAGTCAGACTTCCAGACAAGGGAATTGGTTGAATTCAGTCCATTCTGTCATCTAAGGACCCTGTAATCTGCATTACACCTCGGAGGTTGGGGACATCGCACTCACCTAAACAGTCAAAGACACTGCTTTCATGGTGCTTACCATATCTACTAGGAAAGGCATACAAATTGCAAAATATTTTAACCCAGGTACTCATAAAAGTTTTGAAGGAGAATAAATTTGGGTAAAGGGCCAGAGAGTAATGGCAGGTGTAAAAATTATACAGTTTCAGTAGCAGACATGATGGTAAGACATTCTGAAAGAAGCTTTTACAAAGTCCAGATCATAGCCATTTAGGCAAACTCACTCCTATTACTGCTTTTCCAAGTGAAGAATAAAGGGTTTCAGAAAGACTCATCAACCACGTGAGTTTAAATAACTTCAAATATTACTTAAAGTGTAATAAATTAAGTCTGAAAAATGGATAGAGTTATGCAGCATCTAACTTATAGAGTATAGGCTATTAAAGTAACCATAAATCAACAAATCAATCTTTCAAGTATGGTTTATTATATTAATGAAAAAATGCACATGCCAATACATTTTAAAAAACTATTCCAACTCACTAGGAAATAAAAATATACTATAAAAGTAAGATAATAATCTATACATACATAATTGTCAAAAATAAAGTACTCATTGTGAATTTAAGTTCCCACCAAACTGGCATCCTCTTAAAAAGTTGATGTCACTATAAACTGGACCAATTTGTTTCCCCTTTCTCCATGGATAGAACATCAATACATAGATAGGTAGATAGATAGATAGATAGATAGATAGATGATAATGAGAGTTAAAATATTCTATTTGTCCAAAGTTCAGTCTCAGTTCTACCATTTTGTGTCAGAATAATCTTGAGAGATTGAGTTATTGGCTAAAGATGAACAATATTAGGTCAACAGAGAATATAAACAAAGTAATGCAGTACAAATTTCAGATAATATTACTTATTAGAGTACAAAAAAAGAAAGTAATGAGATATACTTCAGTCATTGAAATTAAGCTTTAGAATTTAAAGTCCTTCTGAATATTTCATTAGTATGTGGGTAAATAAAAAATGCAGGGTACAAAAGAATATATACAGTGTTATCCTTCTTTTGTAAAAGTAATCACCTGTATTTCATAGGATATAACACTATTTATGTAGTAACTTACTCTTTTTCTTTATCAAGTCCCAACTTTTATATGGACAACATTGCGAAATATGAATATTCCTGAACACTTAATTGTGCTCATGAGGAATCTGTACATGGACCAAGAAGCAGTTATTCAAACAGAACATGGGAACACTGAATGGTTTAAAATTAAGAAAGGTGTGTAAAGGGTTGTATTATTTCACAATACATATTCAACCTATATGCTGAACAAATAATCTGAGAAGCTGGGTTATATGAAGAAAAACGTGGCATCAGGATTGGCAGAAGGCTTATTAACAACCTGCGATATGCAGATGATACAACCTTACTTGCTGAAAGTGAAGAGGACTTAAAGTATTTACTGATGAAGATCAAAGAGCACAGCCTTCAGTATGGATTGCATCTCAATATAAAGAAAACAAAACTCCTCACCACTGGACCAGTAAACAACATTCTTATCAATGGAGAAAAGATTGAAGTTGTCAAGGACTTCATTCTTCTTATATCAACTATCAACTCTCATGGAAGCAGAAGTCAGGAAATCAAACAATGTATTACATTAGGCAAATCTGATGCACAAGATCTTTTTAAAGTGTTGAAGAGCAAACAAGTCAGCTTGAGGATTAAGGTGTGCCTGACCCAATCCATGGCAGTTTCAATAACCTCATATGCATGTGAAAGTTGGACAGTGAATAAGGAAGACTGTAGAAGAATTGATGCTTTTGAGTTATGGTGTTGGAGGAGAATACTGAAGGTGCCATGGGCTTCTGAAAGAACCAACAGATCTGTGTTGGAAGAAGTGCAACCAGAGTACTCTTTGGAGGCCAGGATTGCCAAACTTCATCTCTCATACTTTGGACATATTGCCCAGAGGGACCAGTGGCTGGAGAAGGATATCATGTTTGGTAAGGTGGAGGGTCAGAGAAGAAGAGAAAGACTCCCTGCAAGATGGATTGGCAAAGTGGCAGCATCAATAGGCTCAAGTGTGGCAACAATTGTGAGGTTGGCCCAGGACCAGGCAGTGTTTTGTTCTGTTGTGTATAAGGTCGCTATGAGTTGGTACCGACTCGATGGCACCAAACAACAACAACAACTCCCATGCACATATACATATATATCTTGTTGTTGTTAAGAGCTGTTGAGTTGGTTCTGACTCATAGTGACTCTCTATGGGGTTTCTGAGGCTTTAAATTTTTGTAAAAACAGAAAGCCTTATATTTCTCCCATAGAGCACCTGACATGCTCTAAGCGAGGACTTTCACCATGCTTCCATATATATGTATGTGGAAGATACATATAGATTTTTGTTATTGTTAAGTACTGTCAAGTCAGTTCCAATTCATAGTAACCTAGTATAGGGTTTCCAAAGAGTAGCTGGTGAATTTGAACTGCTGACCTTTTCAGAGTGAGAAGGAGAAAGAGAGAGAGAGAGAGGAAGAGTGTCTTGGTATGATGCTTTAGAATAATGTACTGGACACAAGGTCAGTTTGAATCAAAAGGCTGGCGGTTCACTCACCAGCCACTCAGAAACCTTATATAGGATCACTATGAGTCAGAACAGACTCACTGGCACTTAGCAACAATTAAATATATGCATTGTTGTAAGTTTTGATGAAATAAAAGGGGGCTTCAAAATTATCATGGAAGACTCCCATTATCTTTTCATTCCATTTTCCACCAACTTTTGAAGTGGCTTCATTTACAAGACCCCAAAATACACTATTCTAATAATTTTTACATATATGCATTTCAGTGACATTGATAAGTTTCTTCAAATTGTAAAACTACATACTGTTTCCATAGTTGTTCTTCCACTTCACTAATGAAGTGAAATAAAGAACTAATGCCTATATAATTAATAGTTTTATCTCTGACTTATAGGACTGTATCTGCTTATTCTGTTTTATTGATTTATTCTTTCTTGCACTAATGACTGAGCACACAGTCCTCAGTACTCACACTTTGTCAGAGTTCAAGTTTAGATAATAGGATACTCGGGTCATACAATGACCCACATGCCTCTTCTCATGGGATTTTCATGGGAGGATTAATTTATATGGCTACGTGGTGCTGTGGGTTAATGTGTCTGACTGCAAAGCCATTTGAACTGCAAGGTCAGCAGTTCAAGATCACCAGCTGCTCCTTGGAAGCCCTACCCAGGGTCTCTATGGGTCAGAACCAACTCAATGGCTTAACAACAACAACTGGTAAATAGGATAATTCCAAAGAAAGAAGTGCTATGAGAAAGAAACAATAGAAACAGAGAATGGAACCAAATGCAACTGGTGAGAGGGAATGATGCAGAAGTCCCTATATGTGAATTGGCGTCAGAGAAGGCCTGAGGAGTTAAAATATATATTGAGAACAAGATGAAACAATAAAAGCAGACATGTTAAGAACTATCTAGTCTGAAATGAGGACAAACTTGGCTTACCTAAGGAATGTAAGACAAGTAGAACAGCGTGAATGTGAGTTTTAGTGGGTGTTCCTTGAATAGTACTAGAATCTGAAAACAAATAGTAAGAGTTGAGTCCGATTGTATATTCTTCTTAATACTTTTTTTCCTACTATTTTACACTAGACTTGATATATTGTCTAATATTTATGCTGACATAGATAGACCTTTGTTCTTTAAAATGGGCTGACATGCCAACAGTAAAGTAACAGGTGAAATGTGAAGAGCAGAGAATCCACCTGGAGATGCACTGTAATTGCTTTCTGTGTAAATTCATATGCATTTGGGCAATGACTAAAAAGTACCAGAAACATGATTATGATTATGCTGGGATGGTTTACTAACTTTTAAAAAGCTTAATCTGCTTAACATTTTGATAATTAATTTTTATAATCAGGTTTAGGGAAATACCATGTCATTTGTTCCTTTCATAAATGTCAGAAACATTTACCCTTTATCTTTTACTTAAAAAAAAAAAGAAAAAGAAAATGTTTCCTGGATGCATGCCTGGAAGCTGTCATTATGTTTCTCTTTACTGGGATGGTTTTGATTTATATCACGAGTAAACAAATATGGATATGCTCATTGAAAGATTTCCTGACCACATATAAAAAAAAATAAAGTGTTAGTAATGTATAACTCACAGACTTTACTTCTAAGAATTGTACATTCCGAACACTTCATTATAGAGTTATATGTGATTATAAACTCTACAAAATATGAAGCAATGTTTAAAATATCCAAAATTTGACCCAGCAACTGTGAGGACTAAAAGTAAATTTTTGTTGTTGTTCTTCTGTTCTGACGTGTGAATAACTGATATCAGAAGTTGCAATTGTTGTCTGCATGATTTGAAGTTAGTGAATCTAATGATTTTGAGGTGAACTTCTAACAGAAAACCTGTACTGGGATTTTATATGGTAGTGATATAATGACAGAGAAGCAAATTTATGATGGAATGGTTAGAGCAAAGCTAGATGATAATTTTAATAACTGAGACTGACAAATGAGATTAAAGTCCCTGATCCATCTTCTGAAAGCACTGTTTATAATTTTGTGCATGCTCTTTTTTGTCAGAATATAGTTTTATAGATGCTTTTTTTAGTGTATATTATATATGAGAACAGTTTAGTTCCTCTCCATTGAGCATTGAGGCATTTATGAACAATTAATGCAATTTTTATCAAAAGTGATGGCCTTTACCTCTGCATTTTTATTTATCAGGCCTGGGTAAGATCTGCATGTTCTTTTTTATATCTGATGCCTTTTGATTCTCATCCATACACATGGAGTTGCTACAGTAACCAAACACAGAAGAGCATGGAGTTGGTTACTGCTCTGATTTTATAAGCCAAACTTAAAGTGTTACTATTTATATAAGGGAGCTAATTAATTGGCCTGCCTATTCAACATCATGATCTGAATGTGGGAGGACTGGAGATCCATAGAGAACTGTGAAAGTACATTCACGATTTTGCCCATATTTTCCCATTAAGTTTTCTGAATTTCCATACTAGATTTAATGACATACTTAAAGATTTTCTCATTTAATGGCCACAAAGCTAAGTTTTGTTTTCTCTGTTTAGAATTGTGGTGGCAGTTACAAATTTGAGACAAGTTTTTTTTGTTTTTTTCCCCTGAATACAATATTACTTAAATTCTGGAGTCTAAGAGATGCTCAATCACTTTTCCTTTCCCTCTGATGTGGAGGATGATGTTAAAGGCTCTGAAGCACCTTATCTCTTCCACTCACTTGGGAGTTTTAGAAGAGGGCATTGAAGTAAGGCTAATTTTTATTTTCTGATGCAGAATCCTGCAGGCCAGGAACTAGGTCAAAAACTGCTGACCTTCTTCTGTGAACAACTTCTTCTGGTGATCTGATAGGAAAGGCTTTTGATGGTTGTTCTGTAAGTCTGGAGTCCAGCCAGGACAAGTCAACACTGCTGGTGGCATTTGGCTATGTGGCATAAGAGATGAACTTGAATAAAAATAGTTCTTACAAAAATTTCCTAAGAGAACATCGTCCACTCTGATAAACTGAAATTTTGAAATGAAAGTTCCAGGGGGCCAGTTGCTTTGAAAGTTAACATGCATTTTGAAATGCTTATATTTTAGGAGAAATCTGAACTGTGATTCAGTTCAAGGATGAGACTATCATGTCTTTTCCCATCCCATTCAAATGTTTTAGAGTATTTAACCTGCTATAACCTACAAAAGTTAGTGTTGTGCATATGTACATTATTTAGGACAACTATCTAGGCCAATAAACATTAGTAAATGGAAGGAATAAAGCCAGGAAAAATTTAACCAGAATATAAAAAATTAATAACACTGAAAATTATTGACTTTATAATTGCTTCTCAGAAGATATGGAACCAAAACAAAATAAACAAAAAACCTCTATTCCTAGGCCTAGAGTCATTAAGAAGACTGTATTGGAGAAAAGACTCCGACTTTGAAGTAGGACAACTAAAAAGTTTTAGCCTTCTCTTATCCCTAAGCACTCTTGATTACATATAGAGTACCACAATTATAGCTTAAACAAGTCCAGAGAGGGATAAATCTGTTTATAATCCTTGGAGGAAGTGTGTTCTTCCTATTATTAAAACATGCTACTTGTGAGACTAATAGGAAGAGGCACAAATTACAGACATTTAACAAGGGGAAATAATCTCCTTTTTTATTATTCTCCCTTATTAGTTACTAATTTCCCTCTCCTTACTCACATTAGCCCTGCCTGACAGTCCCTGGAAATTAAAGTGTTTATTAGGTCCCAGTTTTCTACAAACAGTCCTTGCTGTAATATGTAATCAATGAGTCCCCATCATTAATAATAGTCCTGCATGTGGGATGGTGGCCTGCAAACAGTGACATTCACGTTGGTGTAGCATTAATCTGACTCCTGGTGCCAGAGTGGAACTGTGTTCCATAGGATTTTCAATGACTGATTTTTCAGAAGTAGATCACTAGACCTTTCTTCTGAGATGCTTCTTGGTGAACTCAAACCACCAACCCTTTGGTCAGCAACTAAGCATGTTAACAATTTGTGACTCCCCGGTATTCCAAAAAGTGACTTACTTCTTTTGAAATTTGAAGACATTTTTGGAGCTTACCCTCAGAAGAGCTGCAAAAGCCTTAGGCTGTAAGGATGAATTATGTTTAGAACAAGAAGGGAGAAAGGGATTTATCTATTCAGAGGAGGTTGGAGTCAACGGATGCTAAGCCACGTGTTTCTGTCATTGAAGAGCTTTAAACATGGAAACAGCAGTGTAGCAACAAAGCAGATCTTCTGAATAATTCATCACTGCCCCCACACTCTTCTGAGACTTTACTCTTATTTATGAACATAGATTATGCTGTTATTGATTGCAGTCCTCACAGAGGCATTTCATTAACTGGGAGGTTTGTCTGTTTACATATGCTTTGTTTTTCTGAGAGTTTCCCTATATTTGAACAGAAATTTATAGTGGAAACAAAATTAAAGAGAAGTGTCCAGCAATTCTGGTTCATTCTGCATATCAAGAAGGGGATTGGAAATGGTTTCCTCCAGATACCTAGATATTGAAATCATATTAAATAACTTTATTCCATTAATCGTACCATGATCTGAACGTGTGATAAAAAGAACACTAAAAAAGTTTTCTTCTCAAGATTCTTTATACCTAACTCATTCTTTATACCTAACTCATTCACCACTGTTGTTCTAGATAAATGATCTGAGTTTGCAAATAAGTTTTCCAGTGTTACTTATATTTCAGAAATGCATAAAATGTATAATTGGCTAAGAGATTTGATTGTTGTACAAACTAGGTCCTAACTGCATTAATTCAAAGGGTGTAAGGAATGTGTTATATTTCATGTTGCATGAGTGTTCAGAAGGGAATCAAAAATCTTACTCAATAGTCTCTTAGGTGCCTGTGAGCAGAAATAATTTTTCTTAAGAAGGATGCTCAATGATTCTTATGGTTCATGATACTGTATTAGTGATTCAAATAAAATGGTAGTTTCTACCATACACAATAGTGTATGGAATCCTGGTCTTTAAACCATTAGAAACTAAAATAGGCAATATACTATACATACACACACACATATATATATATATATATATATATATATATATATATAGAGAGAGAGAGAGAGAGAGAGAGAGAGAGAGAATGGAAAATGGTCTAGTCTATTTCAGGATTGTTGTTGTTGTTAAGTACCGTGGAGTCAATTCTGACTCATAGTGACCCTGCACAGTGTTTCCAAGGCTGTAAATCTTTATGGGAGCAGAACGCCTCATCTTACTCGCGCAGAACTGCTGGTAGTTTTGAACTGCTGACTTTGAGGTTGGCCGCCCGACTCGAAACCACTATAAGAAAACTGTAAAACCTTTGGAGTATTTGTTGATTTTGGTGTTGTTGTAGATGATAAATTGTTAGTTTGAAATCTACAAGACTGAAGGGAAAAGAATCACAAAATTTCAGGGGAGTCAGGATTTCCTAAATGGCAGTGATGCTCATCTGAGAAGGTCGATCAGATTTTCTCAGACCTGGGTGTCTCTGACAATAGACAATCAAAGACACCCAAACCTCTTAAAGTTCTAGCAACTATGTAAAAATCAGTGAAGAGATTAAAAAAAAAAAAGGCAGTGAAAGATCTAGTTCAAACCAAAAAGAATATTTTGGTTGAATAGTTTACTTCTTTATCACAGTATTATTTTTCTTTGCATGGATTGCTACCTTGTTTCAATATCAGCCTTTTTTTCCTGAATGAACTTATTTCTATACATCAACTTCTACATGAATCAGTTCTCTAAGACTGTATGTTCCCACTTTTAGGAAAGATATTATTCACCACCTGCCCAACTAGTTGTTTCTCCAGTTATTTTAGAGATAGTAATGGGAAATATTAAATAAATTTAAGATCTAAAATAACCTTTTCAAATTAAAAAATATTTTTATTCACATTTTTTGGGGATCTGATCTGTTATCTCTAACTTGTGTGAGGGGGCTTAAAAATATTCTTCCATGATCCTTTAAAAACTCCATTATATTATTTTTGACCCCCAGTTCAAAAACTCTCCCTAAATCCATTTCATTTCAAGAAGCATCAGAGAAGGGTGAAACATGCCAGTGTGTGCCTGATATGACCACATAATGGTCCCAAGCCAAAATAAGTCAAAACTTTTACTTTAAAATAAATTTTAGACTCTTTGGCATAGTTTCTATAGCTCTCACTATAGTGCCTTATCGCCATGATTTATCCAGAACTGTCATGGTTTTTCTCAGAAAACAGATCAGGACAGTTGTCACCCATGTGACAATTTCAGACTCTAATTACCATCTATTGAAATTTCTCTCATTCTTACTCTTTTTCAGAGATTCTGGTTTACTCTCAGGTCTACAAGGGCACCACGCACTCACCCAGGACAAGACCTTGCTATCTCTGATTCATGTTTGTGTTTTAATGATTTAAAGTATCAAATCTTTGGATATGCCATCTCTGAAATATGACAAACCTCCCTTTTCTGCTCACAATTACTCTCTATTACATTAATATTCCTGCCATGACTCCTCATTACCTAATCCTTAATGATCTTGTATTTTCAAACGTTTCTCTACATGATTAGAATGTAAGCTCCTTGAAGTAACAAAATCTTATTCGTATTGCTGCTACTGTATTACCACAAGGTCTGAACTTAGTTGATGATTGTTGAAAGAATGAATGCCTGAACACATTTAAAAAATTCTAATGTACCCCTTAAAGTTCTCCTTTACTTCCTTTAAGACCCTTTCCTTTCTTTCCCTGAACACACATCATATGACCATTGAACCCAAACACACCTGATTCATATCCCCACTCTAAAAATATCATTGTTTGATCTTAGAGAAATCATCCAATTTTACTGATCTTTACATTTCTTCATTTTTAAGTAATGATAATAATGATATCTCCCTATATGATTCTTGTAATGAAGTTCCAATAAAGACTCTGCACACAGTAGCTCTATGGGATTTCTAGTTGGTGAGAGACATCTTACATATGGGTGGGTAATACATCTCTTTTTGACATGGAAGTTTTGCTTTTGGAACCTTCCCTATGTGTCTATTAATTTGTAAACTTTTTGCTACAATAAAATTATAAAGAAACATGCTTTCTATAAGTTCCAAGTCATTCTAATGAATTATTGAACCCAAAGGAACAATAGGGCCCAGCAGGCCACAAATGAGGAAAATGGGGACTGCTGAGTTTAAGATTGCATGGAGTCCTGGTGTGATGCTGTGGATTAATGTGCCAGACTGCAAAAGCCATTTGAACTGCAAAGTTGGTGGTTCAAGCTCACCAGCTGCTCCTCAGAAACCCTATACAGAGTCTCTATGGGTTGGAACTGACTCAAGGCACTTAACAACAACATCCTGAATAGAGAGCGGAATCTTGAAATTTGTAGGTCTAGTTGCTATTGTTGGGTGCCATCCAGTCAGTTCCAACTCATAGTGACCTTAGACACAACAGAATAAACATTGTCCAGTCCTTTACCATCGTAACAATTGTCATATTTGACCTCACTGTTGCAGTCACTATGGCAATTCATCTCTGTGGGGGCATGGCTATTTTTCACGGATCCTCCACTTTGCCAAGCATGACACCCTTTTCTGGGGACTGGTTCCTGCTGATTAAATGTCCCAGGTATGTAAGACGCTTCCATGGAGCCTCTGACTGCACATCCTCCAAGACAGATTTGTTTGTTCTTGCATCAGTCTATTGCACTTTCAATATTCTTTTCCAGTACCATAATTCAAATGAATTAATTCCTATAAGGCTTTCCTTATCTATTGTCCAAGTTTCACATGCATATGAGGTGATTGAAAATACCATGACTTGGGCCAAGCCCACCTTTATCCTCAAAATAATACCTTTGCTCTTTAACACTTTACAGAGACCTTCAGATAATGGCAGCAGATTTTCCTAGGACAATAAGTTGTTTGATTCCTTGACTGCAACTTGTGGATCCAAGTAAAATGAAATCTTTAACCACTTCCATATTTTCTCCATATGATGCTATTTATTGGTCCAGTTGTGAGGATTTTAATTTTCTTTACAATGAGGTACAATCCAGACTAAAGGTTGTATTATTTGTATTCTTTGATCTTCATCAATAAGTACTTCAAGTCTTCGTCACTTCCTGAAGTTTGTTGGTGAGTCTTTCCAACCCAGATGCCACAGTCTTCTTCATCTAATCTACTTTCTGAGATTGCTTACTCAGCATACAGATTGTATAATATGGTGAAAGGATACAACCCTGGAGTACACCTTTCTTGATTTTAAACCATTCATTATCTTCTTATTCTGTTTGAACAACTGCCCCTTGGTCTATGTACAAGTCCCTCATGAGCCCAAAAAGTGTTCTGGAATTCTTAGATGGAATTTGGAATTGTGGTTAGCAGGTCAAAAGTTATTTTCCTAGTATCTCTTTCAGTGGGAAAATCATTATCTGAAGAGATAGTGGGGAAATCCCCTATGTTTAGTTAACAGGTCAGAAACTGGAACTTCAAGCTTACAGTTGGTTTCTGAAGTCTTGGAGCTAGAAATACCTTGTAATTTGTGAGGTCTGACTTAGATAAAGGGAAAATTGGAGAATAGGTCAGATAAATGTGATTTATTTGATTTTTCAAGTATTTGGTGTGAAAATTGAGAAGTTATTTTCCCTTGTTGTTATTGTGGTTAAGTGCCGTCGAGTCAGTTCCAACCCATAGCAACCCTGTATAGGGTTTCCAAGGAGTGGCTGGTGAGCTTGAACCACCGATCAAACTGACTCTACAGTCCAGTGCATTAACCTATAGTGTCATGCCAGGACTCCATTTTCCTTTGGGACTCACTAAACCCAAACCAAACCTACTGCCATCAAGTCGATTCTGACTCACAGCAACACTATACAGGGTTTCTGAGGCTGTAAATCTTGATAGGAGCAACAGTCTCATCTTTCTGCAACAGAGAAGCTAGTGGGTTTGAACTGCTGACTTTGTTTAGCAGTCAAATGCTTATCCTATAGCACCATGAAGTTTTCTTTGGGAATATACTAATGTAGTTTAATTTCAAAATGATAATCTAGACTTGTTAAACCCAGCTCACTCATTCAATGTTGCAAGAATTAGGTGCAGATAAGAAAACCGTAGAATTCATGCTCCACGTGTCATTTCTCAGGGAGAATGGGGCAGTAACGAAAGTGATTTATTTTGTAGTCCTACACTGGGATAAAATACTGAAGGTGAAAGTCAAACTCTTACTTCCTGATCTGTTTACAATCTACATAAACATTGAAGCCAAAGATATATGGAACCAACTAGATATTTTGTTCTATTAGCTTATATATAGCAAATTGAGGAAGTAGATATATTTATTCTCTTTGGGCCTAAATAGAAATCAATACTTATAACCTTGTAACACATCTTTCAGAAATATTAGCACATCTAGTGATACTGATTATGCAAAGCATTTCTAAGAGCTTATAAATAATATACTAAAGGAAATCATTTTAATTATCCTTATTTTAAGAAACAAATGTAAGATTCTGACATTCACTCACCTTTGTAAGAAGTTTACTTTTAAATTGCTCCATCTCATTTGGCATCTAAACGCACCACAGATGCTTTATGATTTTCTGTTTTTAATTAATGTCAGCCCCCAGGTTCCAGTGAGAGTTGTCTGATTTTCCTGCCAGCGGCCAGACTGAGAGAATTATGCTGGCAATGAAGAAATGATGATGCCCATTAAGGTTCTAAACTTGCTTCAAACTTCCCAAATATTTGTGTCTGTTTCAGTACAAGAGTTCAAGTCTCCTTCTGTAAAAGACCCTTTTGATCACCAGAAAAATATCATCAGTTATTTTGTTGTTGTTTTTTTTTTTTTTTTGGTTAAAAATTAGGTACTGTTTTGAATTAAATTGTGTTCTTCAAAAAAAAAAAAAATGTATTGTTAATCCTAACTTCTATGACCTCTTGGGAATGGATTATCATTTTTATATTAATGATATGGGATTAGTTTAGGGTGAGTCTTAAATCAATTTCTTTGGAAATACAAAAGAGATTAAACAATCAAGTGAAAGAAACAGAAACAGGGAAGATGCATGCCAAGCTCAATCAAGATTATCCAGGAATAGAAGCTCAGAAAGACAAGGGCATTCCTCCAGATGTGACACAGAGAGAAATTCTCACCCTAGAGATGACACCCTGATTTTTTACTTTTAGTCTCCTAAACCAGTTTGAACATTTAGGAGACTAAGAATTCAAATTTAGGTTGCCACCTCTAGGAGAAGACTCTAGTCTCCTAAAAGGAATTCTTATGTGGCACTGGACCACAAAGCTTGTTTGAACTGCAAGGTTGGCAGTTCAAATCCACCAGCCACTCCTCAGAAACCCTATACAGGGTCACTGTGGTCAGAACTGACTCAATGGCACTAAACAACAACAATCTCTAAATGGAGACAAGATACATTTCTCTTTTTAAAGCCACCCATGTGTGGTATTTCTGTTGTAGCAGTAGTAGGTACTGGTAGAGTTGGATACTGCCCTCACAGATGGCTGAAGTGAGGAAGTGCTTTTGGAATTGGGAAATGGGTGGATACTGGAAGAGTTTTAAGGTGCCTGAAAGCAAAAGCCTAGATTGGCTTGAAGAGACTGTTGGTAGATTTATGATCAAAGGAAATTCTGGTGAGGGTACAGAAGGCAATAAGGATAGCTATCATCTTAGAAAAAGTTTCTGTCATTTTAGAGATTGCGTATGGAACCAGGAACTGAATGTTGTTAGAAATGTGGATGTCAAATATGCTTTCGGTGAGACTTTACAAAATAATGTGTTTGCACAGTGAAGAAAGGATGATGCTTTTTATTCAGTGGCAAAAACTTTTCTAAATTGCATTCAAATATTTGGTGGAAGATAGAACTTGTAACTGATAAGCTAGGATACCTGATTGAGGAGATTTCTGCAACTTATAGTTGAATGTGAGAGGAAAGAAATAGAAAAGAATTTTAAATTCCATAAGTCTAGTTAGTGATAATGATATTCCAACCACTGCTATTGAGTTGGTTCCAACTCATACCAACCCAATAAGACAGGCTAGAACTGCTCCACAGGGTTGTCAAGGCTGTAAGTCTTTATGGAAGCTGGCTGCTGCATCTTTCTCCACTATAATGGCTTGTGTGTTTGAACTTCTGACATTTTGCTTAGCGTCCAAACATCTTAATAAATGCCCCACCAGGGCTCCTTGAGCCTTAAGTGGCATACTCAAGATATATTCAAAAGTTTTGAGTAGAATTAAATAAATCAAAGAGATAAGATTCAGTTAAGACATATTGATATTTTGGAAGACATATGTTTACTCATTCATTTATTCAATTAGTAGTAATTAAATATATTTTATACTAATGTAGCCATCAAGGATACAAGGGAAAGAGGAAAAATAAGCAAATTATTTATAAAAAGAAAAGATACTAAGGAGAAAATAAACAGAAATAAGATTATATCAGACAATATTAAATATTCTAACGAAATGTGCATTTGAATGTGACAAACAGCGGTGGTGCATTTAAAAGGTGGTCTCCCTCAAGATACTGAACTGAGATGTGAAGGATAAATAATTAGCCAGTCGTGTGAGAATCGGGGCCTGGTGTGACGCTGTATGATAAGCAACTAGGTTGCTAAACACAAGATTGGCAGTTCAAACCCACCAACCACTATTCAGAAACCCTATACAGGGTTGCTATGAGTTGGAACCAACTCCACAGCATTTAACAACAACTTGTGAGAATCAGGGAGACCAGTACTCCAGACTGAAAGAAAAACAAACCAAAAACACTCTGAAGCAGGAGTAGTTTCTAAGTTGTGTTAGTATTTGAGCTTGGCTTTGAGGTATGGATACGATTTAGACACTTTAGTGAAAGCCAGATGAGATTGATATTGGTTTTTTCATTCCCACAAAATAACTTCCTTTTGTTGGTTGTTTCAGAATGAGTCAAATGTTTTACTCTTTCTTGTACAGTTGTTAGTATTCTCGATATTTCCTTTATGGCATATAGCTTCTGTCAACTGTGAGTAATTCCTCAGAAAATACAAAGTGAAAAAGAAGTCTGTTCTGGGACTTAAAGACAGGATGACTTAAAAAAAAAAAAAAAAAAAATTACATCATGTGTCTAGCATGTATTCTGTTGTCATAGAAATTATCAGAACCTTTGGTTTTCATAGGGTTTACAATTACTTGAAATTACTATTCAATTTCAACATAAAGTAAGTTTTGTTTTCTATACCTCTCTTTTCCATTGGGGAGTCTTTCCATACTTCTGTAATCGGTCTAGCCTCTGAGACAATAATATCAAGTAATCACTAAGCCAAAGCCTCATAACAGATTTTAAAAATATTAGAAAAGCCTGAAGCATTGCGTTATCTCTGAAAAACCTGAAAGATTTAAAAATGATACTGGAATCACTTGAGCCTGCTGGACTATCAGATTCAGATTCAGACAGAATTTTCATTTGATTCTGAAAAATAACTGACATAGGTTTAATAAGGCAAGTTGGTGAGAAATTGTGAAATAGCTGATAAGCTAGGATAGAATGTCAACATGCAGAGGAAAAGAATAATACATGGGGAAAGTAAAACCCCTTTGACAAAAGGTATGCAGTGAAAGAATATGAAATGTAGGTTAAAATAAACCATTATAGAATAAAATTACTTAGTACAGCATTAGTTAACAAAACAAGTATTATCTCTTGGTTGAGTATTCTAAATTGGTGCTTGACTACCTTATACATTTTCGTTTTATGTATTTCTTGAGGAAAAATTTTTGCAGTTTTAAATTTCTGTTTGTTTTTATGTTTTTCCTCTTTACATTTGTTTTCAATTCAATGCATTAATTCTTTCTAAATTAGTTTCATAAAGCTATAAAGGCTGTGAGCAAGATGCCAAAATATAATGTGTGCATGTATTGAGTGTCTTTTTAATTCTAAGGTCACACCAAGGCCAAATGAGATTGGTATTGCTTTTGTCATTCATATAAAATGTCTTCATTTGGAGAGTCAGTTACTTCAGGGTGAACTAAATTTTTCATCAGTGCCTAATATATTGCAAATGCATTATTTCAGCAAATAGTAAATCTCCACTAGCTGCAGATAAAAGTAATGCAGATGAAGAAGCCCTTAATTAAGTAGAGGGGGTAAATATTTTTTAAATTAAAAAATATGTAGACTTTTAAAGAGCTCTTGCTTAATTTTATGATATTCACCAACAAAAATGGAATGTTCTTAATTTGTATGACATTTCAAAGGAAAAAAAAACCATTGTTATCAAGTTGATTTGGACTCATAAGACGATGTAGAACTGCCCCAGAAGGTATCCAAAGCTGTACCCTTTACAGAAGTCATACAGCCACACACATCTTCTCCCCACAAAGCCGTTGACAGAATCCGGCCACTGACCTTTCAGTTAGTTAGCAATCGAACACTTAACCAAAAAGATCAAACTCATTCAGACTCTCATAGAGCCTCTCTATAAGACAGAGTGTTGTTGTTGTTAAGTGCCTTCAAGTCAGTTCCAACCCATAGTGTCCCTGCATAGGATTTTCTGAGAAGTGGCTGGTGATCTTGACCCACGGACCTTGCAGTTCAAAGAGATTTTGCAGTCCATTGCATGAACCCACAGCCACACCAGAGTAGAACTGTCCTATATGGTTTCCAAGGCTGCAATCTTTCTGCCTGATGTGGTGCCATAGGATCAGCACTGGACTTCAAACTACAAGGTCAGCAGTTCAAACCCTCCAGTTTCTCCTTTGAAACCCTCTACAGGGTTGCTATAAGTTGGAATAGATTCAACAGCAGTTAACAATAACCACAAACAATAAGCTTTCTGCCATGTCTTTGGACATATTATCAGGAGGGACCAGACCTTGAAGAAGGACAGTACAGGATCAGTAAAAAAGAAGACACTCAATGAGATGGATTGATAAGGTTGTTGCAATAATCAGCATCATGGAAAAGAAGACCAAGAACTATGAGGATGGTGTAGGACCAGGCAGTGTTTCCTTTGTTATATACAGTGTTGTTATTACTCAAACTGATTCTAGAGCACCTAGCAACGAGATATATCGTTGTTGTTGCTAAGAACTGTCAGGTCACTTCCAACTCAGAGTGACTCCATATAGGGCTTCCAAGGAGGCGTGATTGATGTGTTTGAATATATGTTGTTGTTGTTATGTGCCGTCAAGTCGGTTCCGACCCATAGCGACCCTGTATAGGGTTTCCGAGGGTGTAAATCCTTATGGGAGTAGAAAGCCTCATCTTTTTCCCGCGGAGTGGCTGGTAGTTTCGAACGGCTGACCTTAAAGTTCGCAGCCCGATTCGTAACCACTACGCTACCAGAGCTCCATATATATATATATATATTGTTGTTGCTGTCAAGTGCCATCAAATCGGTTCTGACCCATAGCGAACCTGTATAGGGATTCCAAGGAGCAGCTGGTGAGCTTGAACCACCGACCTTGCAGTTCAAATGGCTTTGCAGTCTGCTGCATTAACCCACAGCGCCACACAGTGCCGTCAAGTCGATTGCGACCCTGAACAGGGTTTCCGAGGCTGTAAATCTTTATGGGAGCACAAAGCCTCATCTTTCTCCTGTGGAGCAGCTGGTAGTTTCGAACTGCTGACCTTGAGGTTTGCAGCCCGATTCGTAACCACTACGCTACCAGAGCTCTCTCTCTGTATATATCTATATCTATCTCTATATCTATCTCAATATAGATATAGAGATATATATATATATAGAGAGAGAGTGTGTGTCCTGGCAGGGTGCTGTGGGTTAATATAAAGTCAGTTTGAACCAAAGGGTCGGTGGTTCAAGGTCACTAGCTGATCCTCAGAAACCCTATATGGGGTTGTTATGGGTTGGAACTCTGATAGCGTAGTGGTTACAAATCGGGCTGCGAACCTTAAGGTCAGCAGTTAGAAACTACCTGCAGTTCCGCAAGAGAAAGATGAGGCTTTCTACTCCTGTAAAGAGTTACAGCCTTGGAAACCCTATACAGGGTCGCTATGGGTCAGAACTAACTCCATCTCACATCATGATGATCACAATGGGTTGGAACCGACTCAACAGCACTTAACAGCAATAACAACATACATATGTATATAGAGAGAGTACTGGTGTGATGCTATAGGATAAACACTCCACTATAAGGTTGGTTTGAACCACAAGATTGGCAGTTCAAACTCACCAGCAGCTCTTTAGAAACCCTATATATGAGTCAGAACTGACTGGATTGCACTTGGTAATTATACATGTATATATGACCAAATATTGACATATAGCTCCCTGAGGGTGCTGTAAGACACAAACTGGACTGGTAACCACAAGGTCAGCATTTCAAACCTACCAGCAGAAAGATGAGGTTTTCTGCTCCTGTAAACATTTACAGCCTCGGAAACCCTCTAGAAAGTCACTATGAGTTGGAACCAACTAGATGGCAGAGAGTGATACACACACAAACACACAAGGGTAAGTTAAAAAATATTTCTACAAAATATAAAAACTTTCATTAAACAAAAAGAGCAAAATGTGAAGCTACTCTTTCTTCACATATCCTCTATCTAGGTCTATACACTTCTGAAGGAGTTTCTCTATCTCTCTAACTCTTCTCCAAAGAATTCTACACTCTATGATTTACACCATGTTAAAACGTGTATTTTTGGCACCTTTGAGGGACTCAAATCTTGTTTGTCTTAAATGTTCTTCAAACTTGGGAATTCAAAAAGAATTCTGAAGTGGCAAGATCAGCTGTCAATGTTGATGAGGTAAAGTTTTCCAATGAATTTTTTTGTTGGACAGCCCTTGCTGCCCTTTAAGAATGAGCAAGAGCATTGTCACGATGGAAAACAATTCCTTGACATAATTTTCCACCAATGCAGTTTTCAATTATCTTCAAACTTTGTAATAACCCCTCATGATTGTGCTGTGCCCTTTGAAAGATCTATCAAGATTACCCTTTTGACATACCAGAAAAAAGTTGCCGTAACTTTTTATTTTTGAGGTGTTAGATATCAATGACGGATGACCAGAAGAGTTGTGGGATGACATTAAGAACATCATACAGGAGGAAAGAAAAAGGTCATAAAAAAGACAGTAAAGAAAGAGTAGACCAAATGAATGTCAGAAGAGACTCTGAAATTTGTTCTCCGGTGTAGAGATGCAAAAGCAAATGGAAGAAATGAGAAAGTCAAAGAGTTGAACAAAAGATTTCAAAGTACAACTTGAGAAGATAAAGTATTATAATGAACTGTGCAAATACCTAGAGTTAGAAAACCAAAAGAGAAGAACACACTAATTATTTCTCAAGCTGAAAGAAATGAAGAAAAAATCAAACCTCAATTTGAAATATTGAAGGATTCTACTGGAAAAATATTGAATGATGCAGAAAACTTAAAAAGAAAATGGAAGGGTTACATAGAATCACTGTACCAAAAAGAAATGATTAATATTCAACAATTTCAAGAAGCAGCCTATCGTCAAGCATCAATAATAGTGAAGGAAGAAGTCCAAGATACATTGCTGGTGACATGCTAGTCTTCATGAATAGATGCAATGTCAATTGAAATGTTTCAACAAACTGATGCTGGAGGCCCTCACTCGTCTATGATAAGAAATTGGGAAAATAACTACCTGGCCAATGATTAGAAGAGATCCATATTTGTGTCTGTTCTAAAGAAAGTTGATCAAAACAAATTTGATGCAAAAACAATCGAACAATATTAATATTGCATGAAAGTAAAATTCTTCTGAATATGTTTTTAAAAATGGTTGCGGCAGTAGATTCACTTGGAGCTGTCAGAAATTCAAGCTGGATTTAGAAGAGGACATGGAACAAAAGCTATCATTGTTGA
>NW_006408581.1:7416833-7421845 GCF_000296735.1 Chrysochloris asiatica | reverse complement strand
GACTTCCCAGTGCTGCAAACCTCCCCCCAAATGGAAACCAGGGACCCAAGAACTCAGGACTCAAACCTGACTATCTGATAGTAGCCAGGGTCTTTCTGATCCTTGCAGCAATCTCACAAGTCTGATCAGGCAGATGGGGCCACTGAGGATTTTCAGCAGTTTGACATTCATAAAATGAAGGAGAAGAGGGTCATATTGGACAAATAGATCTCCCCTTTAGTATCTGAAGACCACAGTGTGGATGAACTGAAAGACCGCATCTCCTGGTACATGAGTGTAATGACATCAAGAACATAAGCCATATGCTGCCTTCACAGCTGGCCATGATTAGAGGAATCAGAGCCCCTTGTGGTTGATTAACTGGGAAAGGCAGATGTAAGTATGAGAAACAATGAGAACCAACCAGTGCTCCTACAGGGATTCCACAGAAAGAATGCCAGAGATTTTTTTCCTAGATTGCTAAGGTGGAGCTGGAGGGAGGAGGGTAAGGGAATGTGCATCCTGTTTACAAATAAATATGTGAACAACACAAAAGAAAGAAATCAAATGATATATTGTATTAGATAAATCTGTAAAAACTCTCTGATGAAGTATGAAAGGGCAAAGCTATCCATTTGAAGACTGAGGTGTGATTGATCCAACTCATGGTATTTTCATTCACCTCGTTTGCATTTGAAAGTTGGACAATGAATAAATAAGACTGTAGAATAAATGATGCATTTGAATTACGGTGTTGGTGAAGAATGTTGAAAGTACTATGGGCAACCAGAAGAACAAATACATCTGTTTTGGAAGAAGTACAGTCTGAATGCTCTTCAGAAATAAAGATGGTGAGACTTTACTTCTCATTCTTTGGACACTTTGGCAGGAGGGATCAATCCCTGGAGAAAGACATCATACTTGGTAAAGTGGAGGGTCAGCAAAAAAGAGGAAGACCCCCAACAAGATGGACTGACATAGTGACAGCAACAACAACAGAAAACTTAACAACTGTTGTGAGGAAGATACAGGACCTGGCAGTGTTTCCTTCCTTCTGTTGTACCTGGGTCACTATGAGTTGGAAGGTACACAGGGGCATCTAGCAACAACTACAATATCTAATTGGAACTGATAATTGTATTTATTCTTCCTAAATTTAATATATAAAATAAAGCTTTCTCATATTCCTCATCCTCAATTCTTGAGTATAATTTTGAAAAACATAAAGTAGGTTTAAAAGTATCATAAATGACAATTCTTTCTTTATATTGATAAATAAAATAAAAAAAATTTTGGTTGAAAAATGGATGCTGTTTTTGTTTTAGAAATATATGGACAAGATAACATGCTTCTGAACAGAGCTGATATCCCTTCCTTTCCACAAGGGCATCAATCATTTTGAGGCTGCAAACGTTTTCTTGAAATGTTTAGGCCTGTTATGTCTGAGGGGATTTGATTTAATCAGAGATTTAGAAACATTCCATTATCTACCTAAAGAGATGCTGATTTCAACTGATTTATTGTTGTTGCAAAATTGAAAAAAAATACTCTAACGTTTAGGTTACAAAACATATGTTGTGCCTATTTTTTTCTTCATCAACAGGTAAAATCAGAAGTCTAGCAATGCCATGCTTTTTACTCTGAAAAGTTCAGAGAAGCCTTAGGCACAAGTGGATTTCTGGAAGCAGTAGATTTCATAAATTTGAACTAAATTGTATCAGGCATGGAGTGCTGCCAAATTCTGATTCATTAGTTCTCTGCTTGGCAGAGTTCCGTTTCATATCAACAGTAAAACATACCGGTTTCTTCTAGAGGTATGGAATGTTCTCGCTTCCAAAAGGCAGCTTGTGCTTTTATTGAATGTTAAACTTGCAACTCTTAGAACAAATATAGCACAAAAAGGTCTTGTAATTTTTGTTAGAAGAAGATGAAATTGTGGGGAATATGTGAAATATTACTTGAGTTTTTCTTCTGTGACTTGGGATCAGTGTTTTAGGAGATGGGACAAAAGAATCATCTCCCTTTGGGCACAATGATGAGACCAGAACTGCGGATGTATATACATGACCCATTGGGACTTTAGAGAAGAGTGTGAGCAGAATTGAGTGGAGAGATGTCTCGTGCAATTGTGATGTGGTGGTTGTTACTGCTTGAAGTCTTTACTAGTCTTAAAACAGGGATGGGGAACCTTTCTTCTGCCAAAATGTATAACATCATTCGCAAGCCATACAAAATTAACAATTTAAAAATTAGCCTGCTATATTTGATCATAAGTTAACACATGGACTGCAAAGTTGGTTTGAACTACAAGGCTGGAGGTTGAAGCTCACCAGCTGGTCCTTGGAAACCCTATATAGGGCCACTATGGGTCGGAACTGACTCAATGGCACTTAACAAAAGCGTGACATGACGGCTGGAACTGCAGTTGCCTTGGCAGGGCCAGACCAAATGATTTCATGGCTCTTCGTCCCCACCCTACTTGATATTTGTATCTTTCTGAATATTATTTGCCTCAGTTTTGATCAATTGAAAGATGAGGGGTTATTTTGTTATGTTTTGTTTTCCCCTAAGTATTGGACTGAATGCGTTGCCAGCTTGTAGAAGTATTCCACATTGCTGTTTTCTGTATGAAATGAGGTCCTTTCAGCTCTATCATTATAGGATTTTTAAATGTAGTACTTATTCTTAAGTTTCTTACCAAATGGGGATTATGCCCATTTCTTTCAAGCAAATAAAACAGAAATAACTATCGGTCTACCAGTAGAACCTGATTCTGTTTCCCATTCAGTCTTTCACACACAAAAAAACCCCATACTTGCAACTCATACAGAGAAATGACAAATGGCATAGGAAATAAGTCAGTTTCCTTCACAACATTCAATAAAGAAATCCTTAAAGAAGATGGAAAGTTAATTTTTTTGCATGTGTTGTTTGGCCATTTGTTATTTTTACTGTAAGTAACAGTGGGGAAATGTGAGAGGCCTTCAAAAAGATTTTGGAAAACTTCCATTATCTTTTAGCTCCATGTTTCCATAAAATGTTTGAAGCCCCCTTGAGTACAAGTAATAAGATTCCTCTTCTACTTTCCAGAAGTTCAATTGTGGTGACTAAATTCCAAGAGAGCACAAAGAGAAACCCTACGATGACTATAAACATAAGGGCCTGTGGTTATTCATGGAAAGATTCTGCATTTATTCATAAGTGATTTACTTACAATTTTTTAAGTTTTTATTGTGAATTGAGTGAAAGTTTGCAGGGCAGATCATCACTTTTACACTCAACAAATCATATGCCTGTTTTTTTTTTTTACAATGATTATGGAGCTCTGGTAGCGTAGTGGTTACGAATCGGGCTACCGACCGCAAGGTCAGCAGTTCGAAACTACCAGCTGCTCCATGGGAGAAAGATGAGGCGTTCTGCTCCTGTAAAGATTAACAGCCTCGGAAACCCTGTGCAGGGTTGCTATGAGTCGGAACCGACTCCACCGCACACAACAACAACAACAACATAATTCCTACCATGTACCATCAGTTAATAGTATTTCTCTCCATTCATTTTAACTCTCTTGTTTTTAAACACTCAGGCATACATAATAATTTACACCACTAAAAGGCACATTCTGTAAGTCTGCCTCCTGGCCACCAGCTCTCAGTCCCTATCTTTCCATGAATCTAGAGTGCTCAGGTGCTGCCTCTCTCCATGTCCCCATCTCTGCCTCCATCTCTGGCATCTCTGTTTCTCTAGATAAGGTCCAGCATTCCGTTTGTGCTCTTCTCCCTTGATGGTCCTAGAGTTCTCCATTTCTGGACTGTAAGATTAACTGCTCCCCAATTTTTGTTAAAAAACTTCTACCTTTACAACTGTGACAGTCACAATTAGTCATGATAGCAAATACTCACTATTGAATCATAAGACTCATATCCCCATCTCTTTTTAGCAGACCCATCTAGACAAGACGAAAACTATTCAGTGGGGACTCTTTCTTTCCCCACACACTCTTAAACTAAACTCTCTCTCTTTTTTTAAGTTTTTATTGTGAATTATATGGGTCTTGGCCAAGTGGAAGCATCGATGGACTCATGCGTGTCAACAGTAGTGAGGTTGGCTCAGGATCGGGCATTGTTTTGTTCTGCTGTGCATAGGGTCGCTGTGAGTTGGTACTGACTAGATGGCACCTAACAACAACAAAAAAATGGGAGAACATCACTTTTACATTCATCCTGTCATATTTCATTTCATTGCAATGATTACAATCCCCTCCATGTATCATCAAACCATCAAACAACCAAAGTGTACACCCCACAGGCCTGTGCCTCAGCTGTCAGCACACAGCCCCTCTCCCTCCCTGAGTCCAGAGTCCCCAACTGCTCTGTCTCTCCACATCATCTTCTCTGCTTCCATTTCTGTCATCACTGCTTCCTGGGTATGGTCCCAAACTCCGCTCTTCTCATTTGATGGTCCCAAGGATCACCTCTCCTGCACTGCAAAATCAGTCACTCCCTTCCTTTTGTTACAAAACATTTCCGACCCTCACAGTCAGTCTTGATAGCAATTATTCATTATTGTACCACAAAAGTCTTATCCCCATCTCCTTTCATTAGGCCCATCCCAATAGATTGGACACCATTCAGTAGAGATTCTTCCTTCCCCCACCCAGTCTGGAACTAGGCTCTCTCTTTAAAACTTATAAGCCAATCACTTCTTACCTTTTTAGCCCCCCCACCCCCATTTTGGGCAGCCAATGTCCAAATTGACCCTCCTTGTCAACTTTGTGTACTGAGGGGGTGGGAGTGACCCTCGATGAAAAGATTTGTTCCCTTTTTTGAGCTGCTACATCCAAAAGTGTAAGTGTTGTGGTTGTTGTTAGGTGCAATTGAGTCGGTAGTACCCATAGCAACCCTATGCACAGCAGAATGAAACACTGCCCAATTCTGGGCCAACCTCACTACTGTTGTCAAGCTTGAATCCATCAATGCTGCCACCTGATCCATCCATCTCGTTGGAGGTCTTCCTCTTTTTCTCTGACCCTCCAG
>NW_006408581.1:7401061-7413260 GCF_000296735.1 Chrysochloris asiatica | reverse complement strand
TGTACGGGGTCGCTATGAGTCAGAAATGACTCCATGGCACTTAACAACAACCACCACAACAACAATCAGTTACAGGCTGAAGATGGACTTACAAGCTTTGTATTTTGGGTTCTGGCTATTCCTTTCTCTCCTCCTCAAGTGTCATTTTACAATGGTAGGCAAAGTAAACCAAGATTCAAAAGACAGTCAAGTATCTTTAACATTATTCCCCTCTTTTATCCATTCAAACAATGCCTCAATCCCTATATCCTGGAGCCCTGTTGTTCCAAGTTTGGGCATACATCTGCATACATACATGCAGATCTGCCTAACTATTCTCCCATCTGCCTTGTACTTCCATTCCCTTCACTCTGCTTGTCTATTGCCCTCCTCCACCCCCACAGCACCCAAGCTATCCTGTGTCTATTCCCTACCCCGTGTTCTAGTTCTGTCTTCCCCTCCCTCCCTCCCCTCACCTCATCCCATACATCCTGGTGATCAGCATATATGTATATATATATATTTTTTTCCCCCCCTTTTAGGATGGGTTATTTTTCTTAATCTTTTACAATAATGCTTCTATGCAATATTTCACCTTTTGTGACTGACTAATTTTACTCAGCATGATTTCCTCAACGTTCATCCATGTTATGCGGTGGCTTTCCGCTACCTTGTTGTTCTTCAAAGTAGCACAGTATTCCATTGTGTATATGTACCACAGTTTGTTTATCCATTCTTCAATTGATGGGCACTTAGGCTGTCTCCATCTTTTTGTGATTGTAAATAGCACTGCTATGAACCCTGGTGTGCATATATCTATTTGTGTTATGGCTCGTATTTCTTGTGGGTAAATACCAAGTAGAGGAATTGCTGGATCATAAGGTATTTTATTTCTAACCTTCTGAGGAAGTGCCATAGTGCTTTACAGAGTGGTTGGACCATTTTGCAATCCCACCAACAGCATAGGAGGCTCCCAGTCTCTCTTCATCCTCACCAGCATTTATTATCCTCTACTTTTTTTATCTTTGTTTTTATTGCTGGTGTGATATGATATCTCATTGCTGTTTTGATTTGCATCTCTCTAATGGCTAGTGATCGTGAACATTTCTTCATATGTTTGTTGGATGCTCTGATCTCCTCCTTGGTGAACTGTCTGTTCATATCCTGTGCCCATTTTTTAATTGGGTTATTTGTCTTTTTCTTGTAGAGGTGATGCACTTTCCTATATGTTTTAGAAATGAGTCCCTTGTCCGATGTGCCATTGAAAAAGATTTTTTCCTGGTCTGTGAGTTCCCTTTTTACTCTTTTGGTGAAGTCTTTTGATGCACATAGTATTTAATTTTTAGTGTGTCCCAATCATTTATTTTGTCTATTTTTGTTTGTGTAGTTTTCAAAATGTTTGGTAGTCTGTGTATGCCCTGAATTAGAGCCCTCATATTTGTTCCTGTTTTTTCAATGATGACATTCATAATTTTGGGATTCACATTTAGGTCTTTAATCCATGCTGAGTTGGTTTTTGTATAGAGCATGAGGTAAAGTTCTTGTTTCAATCTTTTGCATATTGCTTTCCATTTCTGCCAGCACCATCTGTTAAAGAGACTATCTCCTCCCCATGCAATATACCTAGGCACGTTGTCAAAAATCAGTTTGCTGTATGTATTGTTGTTGTTGTTAAGTGCCATCCAGTGGGTTCTGACCCATAGCGACCCTGAACAGGGTTTCTGAGGCTGTAAATCTTTATGGGAGCAGAAAGCCTCATCTTTCTCCCTCAGAGCAGCTGGTAGTTTCAAACTGCTGACCTTGCGGTTCACAGCCCAATTTGTAACCACTACGCTATGGATGGGTTAATTTCTGGCATCTTGATTCTGTTCCATGTATCAATGTATCTTTCATTGTACCAGTAACAAGCTGTTTTAACCACTGTAGCTATGTAGTAAATTTTCAGTTATTTGTGTCTTCTCCCTCTTTTGTTTTGTTAGGTTTGCCAATGTTTATCAATTTTATTAAGCCTTTCAAAGAACCAGCTTCTTGTCCTGTTGATTCTTTCTATAGCTTTTCTGTTTTCCATCTCAATTATATCTGCTCTGATCTTTATTATTTCTTTTCTTTTGGTGACTGTAGGTTCCCTCTATTGATCTGTTCTAATTATTGAAGATGTTGTGTTAATTTTGATTCTTTCTTCTTTTTGGATGTGTGCATTTATTGCAATAAATTGTTCTCTCAGCACCGCTTTCACCGTGTCCCAAAGATTTTGGTATGTTGTGTTTTCATTCTCATTTGCTTCTAGGAACTTTGTGAATTTACGTTTAATTTCTTCTTTTACCCAGTCACTTTTCAGCAGGGTGTTATTTAGTTTCCAAGTATTTGACTTTATTCCCTTGGTCTTCTTATTGTTGATTTCTAGTTTTATTGCACTGTGGTCTGAAAAGATGCTTTGTAGTATTTTGAAGTTTGTAAATTTATGGAGGCTTGCTTTGTGACCTAACACATGGTCAATTCTGGAGAATGTTCCATGTGCACTGGAGAAGAATATATAGCGTGCTGTTGTTGGTTTGCATGTTCTGTACACATCTATGAGGTCAAGTTGGTTGATTGTGTTGTTTAGTTCCTATGAAACCTTGTAAGCCAGTCACTATTTGTCTTTACCGCCCCTTATTTTAGGTAGCCAATATCTAAGTTGCTCATCCCTATCTACCCTGTATACAGAGGGGATAGCATTGATACTTGATGTGAAGCCTCTCTGTGGGTATTTTGAGCTACTACCTCCATGAGTATAGGTCAAGTTAATCAAATTGTAGCAATTTATTCTCATATCCTTTATCAAAAATCGTTTTCTTTTTTATCTTCCTGTAGTTGAGTTCTGATTATAAAGCCATTGAGGCTAGGTCAGATGGGTACTATCTGCAAGTTTGAATGTTCTTGTGTGTCTCCTCTCCCTTCATATCAGCTGGATGCTTCACTCTCAGCTCTAGTCCTCTGTGGATATGTCCTTGACTATGGGCTCAGGTATTCCCAGGTCTCACCACACTTTTACTTGGTGATACAGTTAAAATATCATAATTAATATAATAATCTCTAAGAAAACTAAGTATGACTTGTTATAGAAGCAATACCTTATGCTATTTTGTTTTTGTTAAACACAAATTATATTTTATAATTAAAGTATGGACTGAGAATATTTCTGCCTGTTTCATTCCCTGAAATGATTTTATTTTCAAGATTTTTTGCTTCAAGAAAGAAAATTATTTCACTGAAAAGTTCATTGACTTTGAGTCTCAGTTTCTTCAGGTATAAAATGGGGTTAAATTACATAAGAAATAGGTGCAAAAGGAGTCTTGGTAGCACAGTGGCTTAAGCAAGGTCAGTGGTTCATGCCCATCAACCATTTCCAAGGGAGAAACATATGGCTGCCACTCTCCTAAAGATGTGCAGTTTTAGAAACCTTATGGAGGTCTTCAACTATGTCTCATAGTGTGGCTATGAATGGAAATCTACTCTGCAGTGCTGGGTTTTATTCAAGGTGTCTGGAACGATTCAATATGGTAATTTGTGGAAAAGTGTTCTCCTAAATGCTGTTTTTGAACTCAAGCACTCTACAAATGCATTTTTATTTACTACCCCCAATACCTAGTTTTAAAGATAATAATAATCTAAGATACTATTATAAAATGTAAAAGTATTGCCCCCTTGTTGAACTATTCCACATTGTTACTTGCTGTATGAAATGAGGTCTTTTTTTTTTTTTTCTTCATGGAAGTAGATACCAAAATTCTTTGTGATCTAAGGATATCACATAAACATTAAAAATTCAAATAAAAGTTTATGGCCATTAGTGTTATTTTCCTTTTAATGTGTCTTTGTTTTGTGTATAAAACTGATGCTGGTTTTAAGGTAATAATCATAGTAATTATTACTTATCAGGCACTAAATGGAGTCTTGGTATGGGTGGTGCTATAGGATAAGCACTGGAATGCTAACCACAAGGTTGGCAGGTAAAACTCACCAGTCACTCCTTGGAAACCCTATACATACAGAGTCTCTATGAGTCAGAACCAACTTGACAGCACTTAACAACAACAACATTGTGCGGGGATCTGTGTTTAAAATGAGACATCTTACTGAATAACATATCCACAATATCGAAACTAGGGAGTGAAGCAGAATTCCAGTTTGGGCATTTGACCTCTGGAGCTTTATAAGGCATTCTATCAGCTGTTCCTGGAAACTCTATACAGGATCTGTATGGGTTGGAATTGATTCTCCAGCCCTTAATGACAACAACAACAACAACCTTCAGGTGTGGCACTGAAGGATAATGCGCTAGACTGCAAGTTCAATTTGAGTTCAAACCCACCAACTGCTCCTTAGAAACTACATAGGGTCCTTATGAGTTAGAACCTACCTGCCAGCACTTAACAACAACCTTCATCTTGGTAGGTGGTCTTCATGGATCATAAACTCTATAAGAATACATCTCTATCTTAACATTCTTTCCCACATAATTACATACCTTAATATTTCTTTAAAAGACCTAGTAGCATTGCTGGCACACGGATGGTCAATAAATATAATTGAAGAATTATTGGTGCTATATAGTAGGTTAGGAGTCTGGTATGGCTTTATGGGTTAATGTGCTGGACTGTAAAGTTGGTTTGAACTGCAAGGTCTGTAGTTCAAGCTCACCAGCTGCTTCTCAGAAATCCAATACAGGGTTGCTGTGAGTCGGAACCAACTTGACAGCCTTAACAACAACAAAAACAACACAGTAGGTCAGGGTGGACACTGGGGTGTTCATGATAATGTATCATGAGAGTGAAAACCGCTTTAAAAACCGCTTTAAAAAATGTTGTCTCCTAAACTCCCCACTTACCTAACCATGGTTCTATAGTATTAGTTACTTAAGAAAAAGTATATTTCATTTGACACATTCCATTTTGTATTAGAAATTGCAAAGCCACATATTGGCTTTACATCATAGGAATGATAAACAATATAATATACTTTTTAAAGATCAAAGAAAGTTGTCTATCATATTCATTTTAGGATAGTTTTCAATGAATCATAAACTTTAAGAACATAAAACAACCAGGCCTTGATAAGCTTTTTTCTTGCTTTTAATGGTAAAGAAATAATATTATTATGATGAGTGTAAAGAATGTAGATAAAGACTTCAAAGGACATGTAAGAGAGACTGACTGGAGTAAGAGATACTAAATTTTAAACGCAAATTAAAATGTTGATTGATTCAGAAAAGTAGTGATTTTAAAGAGAATGTTGGCTTCTTTTGCCTTAATCTTTTCACTTAAAATTAAAACTCACGTGGGCATTCTAACTGAATGCTAGTTATTGCATATAACAAGAAACAACATAATTATTTTTTTGTTTCTTCCCTGTGTTTTATTGCACATGCGCAGACTACTGTTACCTAGGAGAGGAATGAGTGTACGCCAGCTGTAAAAATCCAAAGAATATAAGAAATTCCTATAATTGGTCTATAACTGTCTGGGGAGAGCTGTTTCACACAAAGAAACGGTCTTGAACAAATCTTATTCAGTCGTATGTTTCCTTCAAATCACAAAGGAGGAGAAAAATACAAATTCCAATTAATGTAATTTTGCAGAAAATAAAAAAGAAATGGAAAGTATCCCTAACATCCTAGAAATGCTTATAAATTCTCAAAGCCACTGAGATTGGGTGACTTCTGAGGACTTAAAGTATGTTAAAAAGATAGACCCACATTTAAATGCTGATCTCAATTTTCCACTGGGGACCACTAAAAAGCCTTTCAGAAGAAAAGACCAGGATCAGCAAAACATGAAATCATTATAGCAGCAGACTTTCTAGGTCTGCTTTATATTATACTTTTTGAAAAGGACATTTGTTTCAGAATATGAAAGCTTTCCCCTGCATGGAGCACATGCACACTCATATACTGGGGAGTTGGGGGCCATGAGTGCTTTGACAACAAAGTCACAACCCTAAACACAAGAAAAGAACTACTTCAGACCCTAGCTATTTCACAGCAATTCATTTGTAAAGACATTATTTTATTAACTAATGAGGGAACTAAGCTTTGCTATCTTGATTATTGAAAAGAGGGTGTTGGTGGAATAATCCAAAATTTCCTTTGCCTGCTTCCAAATAGTTTAATCTTAGTTATTGTTCCTTTTAGTAAGAAAGAACTGGCTATGGCATTCTGTTCAAGTCTCTTGAAGGTGCTGTAGGATAAGCACAGGACTGCTAACCACAAGGTTGGCAATCCAAATCCACCAGCTGATCTGAGGGACAGATTTACAGTTTGAAAACGCAATATAGGGTTACTGTGAGTCAAAACTGGGGTCCTGATGTGGTCTTGTAGGGTTAACCCTGGAATGCTAATCACAAAATCAGTGATTCAAACGCACAAGTTGCTACTCAGAAACTGTATAAAGGTTTACAGTAGTCAGAACTGTCTCGAAGACACTTCACAACAACATGAATCAAAATTGAAGTGATGGCTATAAGTTTTGAGTGGCAGAATTGGGCTGCTAACCTTAAGGTCAGTGTCTCAAACCCACCTGCCTCTTCACAGGAGAAATTAGATTGTCTGCTCCCATAAAGATCTATAGCCTTGGGAATCCTATGGAACAGCTCTACCCTATCCTATAGGTTCTCTATGAGTCAGATCAACTTGATGACAGTGTTGTTGTTGGTGGTGAGGGTCAAACCTGTTTACATTGCTGTGAACATTAGTCAAAGGAGTCACTTTAAAGTAAAGCAAGTGTACCTTCTCTCTATGGACAGGATCCATGGCCTGATGGGAAGCCAGAGACTGAGCCCTGAACTAGGTAGTAGGACCAAACACTGTGCTAGATGCACACACACAGGTTTACATTTGTGAGGTGGAGCATCTTTTCTCTTTTTTGCTGCATGCTCCCAAAATATAAACCATAAATAAGTAGATTTAAATAATAACAAAGAAAAAGCCATTTTATTTTTTTTTCAAATGTTAGCATTTCTCACTCTAAAAATAAAAGTCTGATGAAAAGGTTAAGCATTCCAGTTTTACCTGCTGAAAATAAGAAGTTGAATAAGAAATAATGTTAAGCCTAAAAACAATGGTATGAGAAGTCTTTTCAGTGAACTGTAATATGGACTCGCAAAAATAGATAAAATGCTGTAGGCTAGATGAGGGGAGCAGAGAAATGGTCCATTAGAGCATCATTCCTACATTGTTTATCTACTTTGTATATATAAAAATGTTTCCACTTGCCTCTGGGCACCTATATAACAAATTCAGAACCATGAATGAATAACTAAACTGAAAAAAAGAAAGCCAGAATCACAGTTGTTCTTTGCCAAACTAGAATCTCACTTTCTATCAAAAAAGAGAGAGGGAACAAAAAATTTTTACTATTTACTTTATGAAAATATTTAGAAAAAAAATCTGCTCCTAAGTGGAAGTTTGTTTTGACGGAAATAGGCTTTTCTGGCAGAGTACTTTTAATAAGAGAGGAAAGAGTGGCCAGTTATCCACAAGCATTGAAAGCAATATTCAGAATTGGAACCCCTTCATAAGCCCTTAATGTAACCACTACCGCTTCTAAATGTGAACAGTCTCAAAGATTCCTGGAAGGATCTATTTTGGATAGGGTCATTTGCTGGTTTGCTGATGGTCCATGCATATTTTTTGTGTACTTTACATAATTTACTGAGCATATTTCAAGATTTCCATTGACACAAATAATGGCATAAAGCCTGAATCAAGATATCCATCAGAACAAACCAAGGGCATTCATTCTGTTTTGCTTGTTAGGAAGTTAGCTTCAAAAAAACTTAGGAATTTCTATAGGAGGAAAGAATATACAAAGTGTGTTATAGTTTCCATTGTACAAATTGTTATATATTAATATTAGACTTTTATATATGTGTTATATGTTTAGTTTTTTAACGTCCCAATTTGTAATGTAAGTAGTCCTGAGCATATAGCTTCACTGTGCAGTCTTCTTGTTAAGTGCCCTCGAGTTAGGTTGAAATCAAAGTGAACCTATATAGGGGTTCCCAGGAGCAGCTGGTAGCATAGTGGTTATGAATCGGGCTGTGAGCCTAAGGTCAGCAGTTTGAAACTACCAGCTGTTCCACAGGAGAAAGACAAGGCTTTCTGCTCACATAAAGATTTACAGCCTTGGAAAACCTATACAGGGTTGCTGTGAGTCAGAACTGACTCCACGGCACATAACCACCACCAACCATCAGGAGCAGCTGGCTGTTTTGAACCACCCAGCTTATGGCTAGCAGCCCGGTGCTTACCCTCCAGAACCACAGCAGGATTTTAGCAAGGGCTTTATTCAATACTGAAGTTTCTGCTTTCATTCAATTTCAAATGTAACAGAGAGACTGCTAAGCATGAATTTCCTGGAAACATTTGAAGACATTTCAATGTCATTTTATGTTGACTGAAATGAAACGTGGGCTATTTCCTCAATTACCTGCCTAAAACATTCAGCAAAAAGAGACCTATTAAATCTGAAGATTAAAGGCAAGCCAGCTTTATAGCACAAAATTAATTCTTAAACTTATAGCCTTGCAAGTTAAGAGCAAAAGACTTTCTGATTATAGATATTAAGACCCTATAATGTCATCCTTCAAAAGCACATGTTAATATAAAATCCTTATAAAATATGATTTTGGTGTCATTTTATTGACAGATATATCATCTCTTCTGAAGTTTGAGGAATGTCATTGAAGTGACTTTCTAAACACTTCAGAAAGACTTTTCATTCATCATACTACTATTTTATATGCTATAAAATAGTACAATAACTGTCAGGGAGTAATTTGCCTTTGAGCTGGGCAATTTTGCATTAATGCCCCTGTTAGTCTTTATTCACAGAGGATTCAATGTTACTTGATCCTGGCTTTGCAAAGTTACAGGGTATACATTGGGACGTCTGTTTGAAGCATCCTTCTGTTTTAAATATGGTTGCTATAAGTCAGAACCGCCTCAATGGCACCTAACATAAACAACCACCACCACCATTTTAAATTATAAAAATTATAGTATAAATTATGGGGCAAAGGTCATTTACTGGGGTAAGGTATTTTTTTTCTACTAGGTATAACAGATCTTTCTTGTTATTAAGAAATCGTATTTTGTCTTAATTAGGACTCTTTAGCTTCTGTGGTATTAAATAAGATTCCTAAAAACCCTCAACATTCCTAGCATGTATGTGAAAGAAAGAACAAAAATTTTGACAAGGTAAAAATAATTAATTAAAAATATTTAGAAGAAACCTAAGAAGCTTAATAGAGTGCTTTTCCAATTTTACAGCTATCTTATTCAGAACAAGTTATGAGTTCTTGAAGGACACTATTTCTTTCATGATTGCTGCTAATATTAACTGTATTGCATGGACAGCCATTATGTAAAACATATTCAGATGAGTATTTTTTATTACCATTATTGCATTGTTCTAAGGTGCTATTGGAAAAGAGTAATGGGCTGATGTTCCTGCAGAGCAGTGTTAGGCTGAAGCCATTGCTGAATGGATGGCTGATGGTGCCATCTTCAGTCTTCCTCACATGAGGCTCTTACTTCCAGCCAGATTCCAAAGGGATTTCAATAAGCTAGAAACCTTGATAATTTTTTTTTTTTTAATTCCTTGGGGAAATGGACAAAGATAAGGGGAAGTGGCTAGAGATTGGGCTTAGCCAAGGATCACTAAGAGTCCTGGTGTGGTGCTGTAGGATAAGCACTCAACCTCAAGGTTGATTTAAACCATAGGGATGGCAGTTCAAACTTCCCAGCCACTCCTTGGAAACCCTATACAGGGTCTCTATGAATCAGAACCTACTGGACAGCACTTAACAACAACAACAATTGTAACACAAATTTTACCCTTTAAAATAAATTAGGTTAACTATTGAGTGTCTGGTTTCACAGAACTTTAATTTATTTACTATTTTTATAACAAAAACTGAAGATGAACAATCTGAAATCTGTGAAACACCGATACAACTACTCATTCAATTCATGGATGTAATTTTGAAATAAAATACTTGATGTGATTTAGTGTCTTGAGGACATAAAGAAGGTTAAAATGGTAGGTGGGATTACATCTCTGACATACTTGAGGGTTTTAAATTCAAAAGAATGTGACTGAGACAGCATTTTCCTTTTCATCTAATATTTGTATAAAGGAAGTACATTATGAACTACAGAATATGTATATGTTCTCATTGCATGCTTCCCCCACACCCAGGGATTCTATACTCAGTTTCTCTCAACAGTTTCAAAAAAGCAAGTGGAATAACCATAAGGAATGTTGGTCCAATGTACAAAAGATGTTCTCAGGATAGTCTTAGCATTCTTTAGCAGTGATTGATAAAACTCTTTGACACAAGGATTTGGGATCTTTGACATTTTTACTTTTTCAGTGTCTTTTAGTGTGTAAAAAATGTCTAATATTTCACACATTTAATATGTGTGCCTATTTCCAGAACTATAGCTATTTTCTATCATGAATATTTTATATACTACATGCAAATTTCACTAATTGACTGAGATGTTTCAAGATTAATGGGCTCCGGTTCTTTATTTTGGATGTATTTTATTCAGTCTAGTAATAACAAAACCAATAATAAGACCTTATATACAGCAAGACTCTTCTTCTCAATGAACACCCTACTAATTAGTGTGAATGAATAACAATATTATTGTCCCTAAGAAACAGTTACTTATAATCTTTGTAATGTTAAAGCACTTATTTTTCTTCCATTTTAAAATCCTTTCTTCCTAAAATTGTTCTTTGGCAAATAAGGTCCCCACTTCACCCTACCCTGACTCTGATTAAACAAACTGACATTCCCTTTTGGAAATTGTGTGGCAAAACCAGAACAAGTACGTGCTTCTGTAGAGTTCTATTTGCATTATCTCTTTTCATTTCTTTTGTAAAGTTCGAAAACTCTGAAATACACTGTTTTTCTTAGTCTAAAGAGAGTTTCTCTATAATATCGACTATTGCCCTACAGGGAGATATAGGACCTGTTTCCTCAAGAGAAGAATAAATGTATGAAGTGTGTTCTCTCACAGTACTTGTTCTCCAAAGCATGCAGGTGCCTAGTGCTTATGACTGACCTAATTAAGATTGTATTTCTTCTATTTCCCTTTCATAGTCAACCTAGAGCATGTAATTATAATGACTTTTTTTTTTGGTATCATAGTGGTTACGAGTCAGGTTGCTAACCTCAAGGTTAGCAGTTTGAAACTATCAACCATTCTGTTGGAGAAAGATGAGGCTTTCTTTTCTGCTAAAGATTTTTAGGCTCAGAAACCCTATAGAGGGTCACTATGAGTAAGACCTGAATTCACGGCACATAGCCAACACACACACATGTACATATATAAAACAAAATATTTGACATTTCAACAACTTCAGCTACACAGATCAGAGAAATTATGTCCTTCATCGTCATCACCTTTTTCTGTTCCAAAATTATAGCATCACCTAAAGGACATTATTGAAGGATTCTCTAGGCAAATTATTGAATGATGCAGAAAGCATCAAGATAAGATGGAAGGAATACAGAGTCACTCTACCAAAAGGAAATGGTTGATGTTCAAACGTTTCAAGAGGTAGCATATGATCAAGAGGCAATGATACTGAAGGAGGAAGTCCAAGGTGCATTGAAGGAATTGGCAAAGAACAAGGCACCAGGAAGTGATGGAATGAAAATTGAAATATTTCAAGAATGTGAGGCGGCACAGGAGGCAGGCACTCATCTATGCCAAGAAATTTGGAAGACAACTATCTGGCCAACTGACTGGATGGGATCCATATTTGTGCCCATTCCAAACAGAGGTGACCCAAAGGAATATGGAAATCATTGGACAATCTTTTTAATATCCCATGTGAGTAAAGTTTTACTAAAAGTAATACAGAAACGACTGCAAGCATACATTGACAGAGAACTTCCAGAGGTTCAAGCTGGGTTCAGAAGAGGCCATGGAACGATGGATATCATTGCTTATGTCCGATGGATCTTGGCCTGAAAGCAGAGAATATCAGAAAGATGTTTACCTATGCTTTATTGACTACACAAAGGCTTTTGATTGTGTGGATCATGCCAAACTATGGACAACATTGTTATATATGAGTATTCCAGAACACTTAATTGTGCTCATGAGGAATCTGTACCTGGACCAAGAGGCAGTAGTTCAAAAAGAATATGGGGACACTGA
>NW_006408581.1:7383073-7400754 GCF_000296735.1 Chrysochloris asiatica | reverse complement strand
TCAATGGAGAAAAGATTGAAGTTGTCAAGGACTTCATTCTTCTTGGATCAACTATCAACACTCATGGAAGCAGCAGTCAAGAAATCAAGCGACGTATTGCCTTGGACAAGTCTGCTGCAGAAGACCATTTTAAAGTGTTGAAGAACAAAGCTATTGCTTGAAAACTAAGGTGCGCATGACCCATGCCATGGTATTTTCAATAGCCTCGTATGCATGTGAAAGCTGGACAATAAATAAGGAAGACCATATAAGAATGGATGCATTTGAGTTATGGTGTTGGAGGAGAATATTGAATGTGTCATGGGCTGCCAAAAGAACCAACAGATCTGTGTTGGAAAAAGTGCAGCCAGAGTGCTCCTAGGAGGCCCGGATGGCCAAACTTTGTCTCTCATACTTCATATATATTGTCAGGATGGACCAGTCATGGGAGAAGGATATTATGTTTGGTAAAGTGGAGGGTCAGAGAAAAAGGGGAAGACCCCAACAAATGGATTGGCCAAGTAGCAGCATCGCTGGACTCAGGCATGGCAACAATAATGAGGTTGGCCTAGGATCGGGCGGTGTTTTGTTCTGCTGTGCATAAGGTAGCTCACTATGAGTCGGTACTGACTTGGTGTCACCTAACAACAACAACAACAGCATAGGACATTAGGAGTCCTGGTGTGTCACTGTGGGGTAATGCACCAAAGTGCAAAGCCATTTGAACTGCAAGGTTGGTGGTTCAAGCTCACTAACCACTCCTTGGCAATCCTATTCAGGGTCGCTATGGGTCAGAATCGACATGACAGCACTTAGCAACAATAACAAATAGGACATTAGTTGGAACCCTCCATCAATTAAGTGGAATCTTGGTATGGCACTGTGGATTAACATGCTGGACTACAAGGTCATTTTGAAGTGCAAGGTAGGAGGTTCAAGCTCACCAGCCACTCCTCAGAAATCTACACAGGGTTATTATGAGTCAGAACTGACTCGACGGCCCTTAACAACAACATCAATGAAGTGGCTATATATTTTGACATCGTACCTATTTTACCACCTATCCAGACTTTGATCTATTTTCTATCTGGTCAACATAAGGCTCCTTCTTTTTTGACTAGATCTTTTGGGACTTCCTACATCTGTAATCCCAGCAGAAAAGTAATAATTGCCTATGATCTGGAATAGCTAAATATAACTACTCATTTCAGGTGTAAAATTATAAAAGGAAGAGGTGAGCAAACTGATTATTGTTATTTAGTTGTTGTCTAGTTTTCTGGTTAATGCCAACTCACAGCAATCCACGTGTGCAGAGTAGAATTACTCTAGGGTTTTCAAGTCAGTAACCTTTCAGAAGCAGGTAACCAGGACTTTCTGCAAAGGTGCTTCTTCTGGGTGGGTTCCAACTGCCAACCTTTTGACTATCTTATACTTGCTCCATATTACCTTAAACACATCTGCAGTATGAAATCCCTGTAACTGGAATCATTTTTCTTATCACTAACAATAGGAACACTAGACAAAACCTAGGTTATAGGAGATCAAATTTAATCACCATATTTATTTATTCTAAATTTCACATTACTTAATTGCAAAGTCTCTGTCTATATAAAAAAATTGTTGTATAATTCATTTTAGGACATATATAGAAAAATATTTTAAAAATAACAAAACTGAATAAAATTTTGTTATTAAAACAATTGTTTTCTAGTCTTGTTACTATTCAAGTTGTCAGTGGTAGAATTGATGGGACAATCTTATTCTTATATATGTAACATATATTTTAAGGAAAATAAGTCTTAATTCTTCAACACCTCCTTCCTCATTGCACATGTTCTCATAACAAAGTATCAATTTGTTTTTAAACTTTTTAAGGATTTCCACTTTAGAAAATCAACTGCAGTATCCCTAGTGCCTATTTGTGTTCATTTATTATTTTAAAATCTCCACTTTACCTTTCTTTAATATTACTTTAAACACTCCCCAAGTTGTTCTTATTCATACTGTCAAATTTTCTTGAGCATATACTATGTACCAAATACATGTAGTTCTTAGGAAGAGAAAAGGAACCAGTCTGCCACATTCATTTTTGTTTAAAATTAAGACATCAAGAATGAATAGTAAAGCTGGCACTTTAATTTAAAGTTAACAAATCAAAGCAAATTATAAGTCATGTCAAAAACCTACCAATTTAATTCTAAGAATTCAAGATTCATTTTTAGTTCTATATTGAATCAATGCAAGATCTTCAATGAGGCAATTCATGGTGATAAATAGAACCAGATAAAAATGTATTAAAACTTTTAAGTTCACTAGAAAATACAAAATCTTATTTGATTTTCTTAAAATTTACAGTACTATAGAAAGGGGATTGTTGTTGTTGTTGAGGTGCTCAGGAGTCAGTTCTGATTCAGTGACCCTCTGCACCACAGAATGAAACACTGCCTGGCTCTGCACCATCTTCACAACTGTTGTCATGTTTGAGTCCATTGTTGATGTCACTGTGTCAATTCAACTTGTTGGTGGTCTTCCTCTTTTTCACTGACCCTCCACTCATGATGTCCTTCTCCAGAGACTGGTCCCTCCTGACAACATGTCTTAAGTCCAAGAGACAAAGTCTTAACCATTCTTGCTTCTAAGAAACATTCTGACTGTCCTTTTTCCACAACAGATTTGTTTGTTCTTCTGGCTAGCCATGGTATTTTCCATATTATTCTCCAACATGTTGGGATCAATTAGGATTAAATGTCCAAAATCTGGATCTATATGAGCATATATTTACATGTATCTCCCAGGCATTCATATCAGGAAAATATTCATTGCACTGATGGTAACACTATGAAAGTAAAATTTCATTTTACCTTCACAGCAAATTGCTAATACCACTATACTACTGCCTAACCAAAAGTGCATTTGAGTATGCATTTGAAATTTTTCATATACATTTAAAATGAGGGATATCATTGCTCATCTCAGATATATCTTTGCTGAAAGCAGGGAATACCAGAAACATGTTGACATGCACTTTATTGACTAACCAAAAGCTTTTAGCTGTGTGGATCATGACAAGTTATGGAAAGAATTACAAAGAATGAATATTCCAGAACACTTAATTGTGCTGGTGTGGAACCTGTACATAGACCAAATGGTTTAAAATCAGGAAAGGTGTCCACCAGGATTGTATTCTTTCCTCATCCTTATTCAACCTGTATGCTGAGCAAATAATCCCTCAGGATAGGAGGAAGACTCTTTAACAATTTGTTAACAACTTGTTAACAACCCATTAAAAACTTGTGATATGCAGATGTACTACATTGTTGCCTGAAAGAGAAGATGACTTAAAATACTTAAGGATGAAGATCAAAGACCACAACTTTAGGTCTAGGTTCCACCTTCAATGCAAAGAAAACAAAAATGCTCACCACTGGATCAATAAATAATATCACAATAAATCAAGAAATGATTTAAATTGTCAAAAACTTTATTTTGCTTGGATTTACTATCAACTCTCATGGAAGCAGATTTCAGAAATCAAAGGATGTATTGTATTAGGCAAACCTGCTGCCCAAGACCTCTTTAAAGTCTTCAAGAGCAAACATGTCAGTTTGAGGACTAAGGTGTGCCTGCCCCAAGCCATGTATTTTCAATAGCCTTATATGCATGTGAATGTTGGACAATGAGTATGGAAGATCAAAGAAGAATTGATGCATTTGAGTTAAGGTGGTGGAGAAGAATGTTATGTTGTTGTTGTTGTTTATGCTGTGGAGTCAGTTCAGACTCAAAGTGACCCTGTACAGGATTTCCGAGGCTGTAAATCTTTACAGGAGCAGAAAGCCTCATCTTTCTCCTGCAGAACAGCTGGTAGTTTCGAACTGTTGACCCTGAGGTTTGCAGCCTGATTTGTAACCACTATACTACCAGAACTCCTGCCAGAAGAACAAATAAATCTGTGTTGGAAGATATACAGCCAGAAAAATGCTCTTTTAGAATCCAGGATGGCAAGACTTTGTCTCTCATACTTTGGACATTTTATCAGGAGGGACTATTCTCTGTAAAAGGACATCATGTTTGGTTAAGTGGAGGGTCAACAAAAAGACGGTACACCTCCTGACAAGATGGATTGGCACAGTGACCACAGCAATGGGCTCAAAAATAACAATGATTGTGAAGATGGAGCAGGAGCGGGCAATGTTTTGTTCTGTTGTACACAGTGTTGCTATGAGTTGAAACTGACTTGATGATAATACCATTGTAATATGGTATATTTATAAGTGGTACAGCAACATGATTTATAGCCAGTGGAAGTAGTGTCATTTTTAAAATAACTATTGATTCAAAGTCATCTCCATCTGATGTTTCCAGGAAATAAGGACTGATGATGGTGGTGTAGCCCCCTTGTCAGACTCAGGAGTATGGTTACCATTTATCTTCCAGACAAGATGGACAGCTCTGTCATCCTGTCTTCTATCTAATCACCTCCCCTGCCTCTGCTTTCCATCCGTTCTTCCTCCTGCCCGTCCCCTTTCATAACACTGACTGCTCTTGTTCCTATTTTGTGTTAAAGAGTTTCTGAAACTCCCAACAGAATTAATATAGCCACTCTAACTTTTTTTTTTTCTTTAGGGAATTCATCGTTATTAATTACTCAATATTCTATGTTTTTTCTCCATTATTGGGGATCTAATTCCTTACCCTTTTTACTGACCCAACTGGTTCTGCAAAGATAACTTCCAATAATATATCAAAGAAAATACTATCAAATATTAAACAAAACAAAACAAACCAACACAAAAAAACCCCATGAGTAATGTGCAAATTATAAAAACAAGCTAGGGTCGTAAAACTGAAACAGATAAGAATGCGTGTCCCATAGGACTATAAATACCGACAGTGTTCACCTCACACTTGCCTTAGAACTTTCTAATAGCTAAGACAATGAGAGAAATGTGTTATATATGATCCAAAATGTCCAGAACATTTGTTTTCCAAAATAAGAGGAAGCTGTTCCTAACCCTAAGAGGAGAGAAACATGTCTCCTGATGGTACAAATAAAAGATATCAGTGGAGAGGACACACTGGAAATTACTGGGGGAGCTTTAAGATTTACTAATGAGGGGACTTAACCCAGATTAATTAAATCATTCTTTGTGGGTGAAAATAAAGAATTGATTCCTATGTGTTCTCAGGGTTGAGGACACCTGACCTTAAATAGGGAGGACTGTCATTTTTACTATCGAAGCTGCTGAATTCCAGATGAAAGCCTATGTGGCTATCATATGGTTGGTTTTCTTAGTTCCAAATCAAAGACTTTGAATTAGACAATTTAAAAGGTTCTTATGAATTTGAAATATTTTTGTCCTCATTCTTCAACCACTAGACTCACATTTACCTTAGCTCAGTAGTTCATGTGCTACACGGTTTTCAGAGAGAGCTAAGTAAGATATGCATGATGACCACCTGTGGTCATCATAATTAATGACCAATTCTGGTAATGTGAGCCAAATACTTTGTATGACTACATTCTGGACCGTGGGAGGTACATTTAGTCTTTCAGACAATAATTGACTACAAGTGCTCTTGTCATAAATCAGTAGCCATTGACATTAGCAAGCTTGCTCTCCTATGGTTTAACCCTTTTGTAAACCCCAAGAATATCATCATTTTACAATATAAGGTGATAGGGAGTGAATTGAAAATAGTATTTCTAGGAGGAGAAGGGAAAGCAATGAAATTATCCTTAAGAAGGGTGTATTTTAGATGAAGAAAGATGTTCTACCCTGCCACAAAAATAATCCAAAATAACAAAAGTAGACTATTTAAAACTCATTTGGATGACTTAATTATGAACAGTTTATCATTTGTGACCAAATATCAGCTGCTGAGAAGTACTAAATAGTTAATAAAATCACAGCTACTTTATTTCAAGGGTTCATCTCCAGAGTCAGAATAAGTACTGTAGAGCAGATGTCATGCACTGGTGTAACCTGAACCTATTACAAGGATTGCTTCGTGACTAGATTGGATAACCAGATGTACAAGAAGTAGACTTTAAAAGCAAAACTGCTCTTTCTCAGGAAGCTTTTAATTTTAAAGTAATAGCAGCATATCTGGAATATGTTTAAGTCTTTGTTGATCCTGCGCCTGCAATTTCAAGAAATAGTATATCATCTTATTCACAGATAATTGGGAGAAAAGGAGATTAAATCAGAATTTTGCATTATCACTCTATTCGTTTCTTGGGTTACTTCTGTGTTGGAATCAAATAGGGGAATTTGCTCTGATTGCAATATCCAACTGTGCTGAATCTCTGAGCGATTAAGACTTGTTAATAGCAGCGAGAGTCAATAAGGCTGCTCACAGATCCGAATTGCAACGTTGAACAGTAGAACAAACCCCAAATTATTTAAATGGAGCAAATTTGATTCACACATAGTGTGACAGCTGATGTCAGAAGAAAATCTTCTGTTAATGTTTCAGATGGTTATGTTATTACTTGAATAATTTGACAGAATCTACCATGGTTTATGCAAAATAGGATATGGCAGTTGTCAGGGCAGAAGATGCACGTGTGACAGTGTTGACTGGAGCTTTGCCCTTGAGAATTTGGGGGTGGGTGGCATTTCCTTCCCGATTCAGGTATCATTTTAGTGCCGTGATGTCTCACTATGGGAACACTGCTTCTTCCATCACAAAGATATCCGCATTGTTGATAATGGTTCATATGTTTGACTTTAAACCATAACTCTTCCATTTTATTTCGTAAGAGATTAAAAAAAAAAAAAAAGACAGGATTTTTTTTCTTTTTATTTCATTAATTTATTTTTGCTATTGGTATTAATAATATGGAGTCCTGCTGTGTTGCTGTGGGCAAATGCATTGGACTGCATAGTCGGTTTGAACCACAAAGTCGCTGGTTCAATTTAACCCAGCTGTTCCTTTGAAATCCTATACAGGGTTGCTATGGATTGGAACCAATTTAATTGGCACTTAACAACAACAACAATTAAGAATACACACAGCAAAAACATGCAGTAATTCAACTGCTTCTGTGTACAGTTCAGTCACATTACTTCTATATTCCACAAACTGAGCAGTCATTCTCTTCCTCCTATTTCAAGTTGTTCTTCACACATTCACAAACATTTATTGCCTCCAAAGGTCCTAATCTAATCCTCTAATTGGTTGTCATTTGAGGATTAGAGAGTTCTTAAAAGAACATCATGATCAAGGCAGACATTTGTACTAGTTAAACTAAACTATTGTTTGGTTGTAAGAAGATTTCAGTTAATATTTTGCTTAAGATTTAAGATTATATCAGGGCAATAATCTTTAAAGGAGCTCTGGTAGCATAGTGGTTACGAATCAGGCTGCAAACCGCACGGTCAGCAGTTCGAAACTACCAGTTGCTCCATGGGAGAAACATGAGGCCTTCTGCCCCCATAAAGATTTACAGCCTCGGAAACCCTGTGCAGGGTTGCTATGGGTCGGAACCGACTCGACAGCCCTTAACAACAACAGCATCAGGGCAATAGTTTCAGGGGTTTATCTGTCTCAAGGATCCTGATATTCTGGACTTCATGATAATTTGAAATTCCATTCTGTATTTTGTCCCTTTTTTATCAGGATTTTTATGTAGAATCTCTGGTCAAAATGTTCAATAATGATAGTTAGCCTAGCACCATCAAGTTCTCTGGTCACATGGCAAAGTTGCTCATGCAGACAATTAGCCACACATTCGAAATCATTCTCCTATTCCTGACTCTCTGTCTTTCTCTGATTTTCAGTTATATAGAGATCATTTTCCTTACCTTAGATAGCCACCTGCATGCTTTTAAGACTCCAGACACTATTGCAGTGAACTAGGAGGTAAAACAAAAGTACAAAATATGTTTTAGGTAAATTAATTCTGATGTCCCATGGAACCATGACCCCAGTCCTCTAAACTAAAGAACCCAATCCCATGAGTTTCTTATATTTTATATAAGCAGGCTCAGCTTTGATTCTTTGTGCATGGGTTATTTTTGTAAATATAATTATTACATATTTTTACCAATTCAACTTTTTATAGGCATACAACTGGTTGACAGCAATCAAAATAACTGGTTGTGCAACCCTGCCCCTAATAAACTTTGGTCTCTATAATTTGCTTTTTCTTGTATTTTTATATAATTGAGGTCAAACAATATGTATTATTTAGTGATTGACTTGTTTCAACATCATGTCTTCAAGCTCCATTCATATTGTATCATGTATCAGGACTTCATTTCCGTTTCTTGCTGAGTAGTATTCCATTGTAAATATGTACCACATTTTGTTTATCCATTCATGTTTTGATGGGCATTTAGGTGGATCCCACCTCTTGGCTATTATGAACAGTGTTATAATGAACATTAGTGTACAGGTATCTGAGATTCTGCGTATAAGTCCTGGGAACCTTGACAAAGGGTTTAGTTGTTCTGATTTGGGTAGATTATTTTCAGGGTCAGATTCACATATTAGCTATAAGCATAGCAGTTTAGATCAAAAGGTTTCTCAGCCTCATAAATAAAACATCAACAGACAGAATCAACAAAATCATATTTTAAATATCCCAGGCAGTTTACCTAATACACATATGAAGGACACCATTTACTGAATGTCTATGATATTCCACGCAATGTGCTAAACAGTTTAATATTAAAGACCATTTGATCTCACAGTAACTTGTTTTTTAGTTGTGTGTATATGTGTTTAGTAAAGAGCAAGTAAAAAGATATTGTGTCATACTGAGAACCAGTGTGACAGAGTATCTTGGTCATAAACTCTCAAAGAAATAGCAAATATGGTATTCAATGTCATTTCTTAGGGTAGGGAAGTTCATGCATTTTCCATTTTGTCACACAAAACTTCTTCCTATTATACAAGAAGTCTTATATAAATACAGTTTAGGTAAGACATATGTGTATCTTCTCTCTCACATATAGAACAGTTTCTTTTTCCTTACTCTACAGCCTATTTATGACAACCAAAATAAGACAGGATCACATTGATTATGGAGGTCCTTTTCAACTTAAAAATATTTTAGAAATATTATGACAGAGTAGCACAACTCACCTCTATATTTTGAACATTGTTTTAGTCTTTTTCTTTTTTTTTTTCAGTAAAACCAAGTAATCAATTAAAGACAAACAAATCAAATAATCATTGTGGCTGATGACATTTTTAGGCTAAGTAGATTTTTGAGAAGCTGGAAGAGACCACCAGTGAAGAAAGAATTCCATTTTATTCCTGTATATAAATAGCACATAACTACCTTTAGCAGAACGTGTAACAATAGCACTACCTCTCACTATTGAAGACAGAGCTGAAAAAAAATGTGGATAGGTTAAATGTTCTAAAATGCATTATAAAATTACATGTCACAGCAGCTAAAAACCAATTTCCATTACAACATAGCTCTACTGTGCAAAAGTTGAGTCATCTCTATTTTGGTAACTGTTCTTTATCACCAAAGATAATTCACACTATATTTTCATCCTCACGATGGAGGCACGAGAATCATCTTAAAGTTTTGACCTACAAAATTACACTCGATAACACAAGCTGAAAAATAGTGGTAGATACTCTGGTGCTATCATTAAGCTTATGGTTGATGCTTTCAGTAGACAAGATTTGATTTAAATAGATTAGCAACCAGTTGTCTCCCTTATTTTTTTAAAAATCTGAATATAACTTGGCTTACGTGGATCAGTGTCTGACTCTTAATAGGCAATGATGAAATATTTGCTGAATTGAATGAATGAATTAGAAGTTCTTGTTCCCACATTGCTACATAACATAGCCGAATAAATCTAGCTACTATCCACAAGTCATTTTATAGAACTTTCTATTGATTGAATTGTGTACCCAAAATATGTGTATATAAATTCTGACCTCTATGTCTGTGCTTTCTTTATGTTATAATAAACCCATAGTGAAGGCTGTAGTCTTTGGTCTTCATCAGTAAGTTCTTCAGTTCCTCTTCCATTTCAACAAGTAAGGTGATGTCATCTGCATTTTGTAGGTTGTTAATGAGGCTTCCTCCAGTCATGCTTACCATGTTTTTCTTCATATGCTCTAGCTTTTCCTCTGTTTCTTTGCTCAGAATGTAGATTGAATAATTGTGATGATAGTGTGCAGCCCTCACACTCATCTTTCCTGATATTAAACCATACAGTATCCCCTTGTTCTGTTTGAACAACTGTGTCTTGGTTTAAGTACAGGTTCCATATGAGCACAATAAAGTATTGTGGTATTCTCATTCTCTGCAATGTTACCTGTAATTTGCTTTGATCCATGCAGTTAATGTCTTATTGTTTTTGTTCATTGCAGTCAAATCTGTTCCAATTTATAGTGATCCTGTATAGAGTTTCCAAAGAGTTACTGGTGAGTTTGAACTACTGACCTTATGGTTCAAACCTACCTTATGGTCAAGTGCTTATCCTATAGCACCACACCAGGGCCCTCTGGCTTTGCATAGTCAATAAAACATGTAACATAGAGACTTAATATAAAGAAAAAAAAGTCCTCACAACTTGACTAATAAGAAACATTATGCTAAACAGAGAAACATTTTCATTTTACTTGGGTCTACAGTCAATGCCCATGTCAAGAACTCAAATGATGAATTGTTTGGACAAATCTGTGTTAAAACAAAGATTTTGTTTTTAGGACTAACGTGCATCTGACTCAAGCCATGGTATTTTCATTCACTTTATATGCATGTGAAAGTTGGAAAAAGAATAAGGGAGACCAAATAAAAATCGGTATATTTGAATTACAATGCTGGCAAAAAATATTGAATGTATGTAGACTGTCCTAAGAATGAGTAAATCTATCTTGAAAGAAATACAGTCAGAATGCTCCTAAGAATTGAATAGCAAGACTTTATCTCAAATACACTGGACATGTTATAAGGCGAGATCAGTCTATTTAATATGCTTAATAAAGTAGAAGGTCTTTGCACTGGATAAGGACCCTCAAAGAGATGAATTTGTACAGTTGCAGCAACAATGGCTTCAAATAACAACATTGTGAAGATGATGCAGGATTGGGCAGGATTTCCTTCTGATATACATAGTACTACTATGAGTCTTAAAATACTTACTAATGAAGATCAAAGAGCACAGCCTTCAGTATGGATTACATCTCAATGTAAAGAAAACAAAAATACTCACCACTGGACCAATAAACAACATTCTTATCAATGGAGAAAAGATTGAAGTTGTCAAGGACTTCATTCTTCTCAGATCAACTATCAACACTCGTGGAACAGCAGTCAAGAAATCAAATGATATATTGCATTAGGCAAATCTGCTGCAGCAGTCCTTTTTAAAGTGTTGAAGAGCAAAGATGTCAGCTTGAGGACTAAGGTGCACTTGACCCAAGCCATGGCATTTTCAATAACCTCATATTCATGCGAAAGCGGGACAGTGAATAAGGAAGAAAATAGAAGAACTGATGCTTTTGAATTGTGGTGTTGGTGGAGAATATTGAAAGTGCTATGGGCTATCCAAAGAACAAACAGATCTGTGTTGGAAGAAGTGCAGCCGGAGTGCTCCTTGGAGGCCAGGATGGCTAGACTTCGTCTCTCATACATCGGACATATTGTCAGGAGGGACCAGTCATTGGAGAAGGATTTCATGTTTGGTAGGGTGGAGGGTCAGAGAAAAAGAGGAAGATCCCCAGTGAGATGAACTGGCAAAGTTGCAGTATCAATGGGTTCAAGTGTGGCAACAATAGTGAGGTTAGCCCTGGACCGGGCAGTGTTTTATTCTGTTGTGCATAGGGTCACTTTGAGTCAGTACTGACTCAGTGGCACTTAACAACAACAACAACAACAATGAGTCGGAGCCTAGTTGGGGGCACCTAATAATAGTAACAATGCTTGTGTTTATAATCTCATTTTGTAATAGGTTGTTTTCATTATTTTAACGAGGAAAAATTACTTTATCTTGTATGTGGAGTCAATCGCTTGAATTAAAAATGAGATTAAGGAAGCAAATTGGAAGAGAGATGCTAAGCCACATGAGTATTGTCCAGGATCAGAAGCTAAAATATCTGTGACATTTTTATCAGAGCAGATAAAGAAAGATTTCCCAGAGAGCTGGTATCCTGAATTTGAACTTCTAGCATCCCAAACTGTGAGAAAATAAATTTCTTTTTGTTAAAGCCACCTACTTCTGGCATTTCTGATATAGTAGCACTATAGATAGCTAAGACAGAATTTGGTGTAAGCACAGTGGGGTGTATATTTGGAATAACAAATTCCATAAATATGAAAGTAGTTTTGGAATTTGGGTTATGAATAGAGACTGATGGAGTTTTCATGTGTGTTATAGGAAAACATCAGATTGCCTTGAAGAGAAGGTTGATAGAGTTATGGATGTCAAAGGCAATTCTGATGACAGACCAGAGGAAGTGAGGATAAAAGTGTAGAGAAAATGTCTATTAGCTTACAGAATGCATACAGCATCAGCAACAGAATACTGCTAGAAATTTGAACATTAAATGTGCTTTTGGTAACGCTTTAAAAGAAAACGACAAACATGCAAGTAAATAATGAAGGAAGGGTGATGCTTTTTATGCAGTGGCAAAGAACTTGTCTGAATAATGTTCAAATGTTTGATGGAAGGTAGAACTTGTAAGTGATGAACCTGTATTCTTGACTGAGGGGGGTTTCATAAAAGAGCTACCTGCTTTCTTATTGTTGTTTAAAGTAAAATATGAGGTGTAAGAGATGAACTTTAAAATGTACTGTGCAAAATGAAAACAGAATTTAAGGATTGGAAAAATTCTGTTGAACTAACTAAGGGTACCTGTCCTAGTTCTTACACCAAGGATGCGCATGCACAATCTTTTGTAAGGAGATTAAGCCTGTGACTGATAGGTCTAACCAACTGTCATAGCTGAAAACCCATCAGCATAGACAGAGGGAACAGAGAAAAAATGAAATAAGAGAACACTGTCTGCCTTTTGAAATTCTACAGTGAGTATATTGGTCAAAGGCACTGCATCTTTTATTCTCCAGAAAAGAAAGCAGCTATTCCTGGAGTGGTTCAGAGATCAGCAGAAATGTTGGAAGTAGCAATGGCACTTGGGCTGCTTGGGTCTAAAGTTGTGGCCATGGGGTCTCAAAGGCTAGAGCTGCAATCTCCAAGGTTTCAAAAAGTCACACCTTCACCAACTCAGTTTTAAAGTGTGGGATGCCATTTAGTTTAGCTAAACAGATGGGTCTACTGCCCAAAGTTAAGGGGTTGGGCTGCCATGCCCAGAAGAATTGGGTTTCCAGGCTGAAGGGGTGGGGTCATAACTCAGATGGATTAGGAGAATGGGGCTGCTCAAGTCCAAGGGAGCAGATTTGCTGTCTCAGTGAACTTAGAGGATGAAGGTAAGCCCAGGATTTGAGGGACCTCCATACACAATCCAGAAAGTGTGATCAATACCCAGAGTCTGAAAGTCAGGGCTATTGCCTAGATGGTCTGAGAAACAGAGGATTATTTTGAAGACTAGCTAATATACTGAGTTCTGCAGTATTTGGACCTAGTTTGGTGCTTGTTATCTGTTCTTTCCCTCTAATAGCATCCATTTGTAAGTGAAATGTCTTCTTTGCCACTGTTTTATCACTGTTCATGGTGGTGGTTGGTGGTTATGTGTTGTGGAGTTGGTTTCAACTCACAGTGATCCTGTATAGGGTTTCTGAAGCTACAAATCCTTATGGGAGTAGAAAGCCTCATCTTTCTCTCATGGAACTCCTGGTAGTTTCGAACTGCTGACCTTGAGGTTAGCAGCTTGGCTTGTAACCACTATTGGAAACAGTTAATTTGTAGTCTTGATTTCCCAGGTTCACAGATTAAGGGAGATTTTTTTCCCATTATAGACTACATCTAAAGTTACACCCACATTTGATTTAGATGATTCAAAAGCTGAGGTTTAGCCCTTGGAGTTGATGTAAGAGTGGTGAGATTATGTGATAAGGTGAATGTGTTACGCGTGTAGTAATAGCATGATTTGGGGAGGTCCATGCCTATGGTATAATCCTATTGTCTTTGTTATGTTAATGGGGTCAGATTACTGTAGGGTGTATCTTGAATCTTTTGATATATAAAATAAATTAAACAAGGGGAAGAAACAGAGATGGGGGAAGAAAGATGCCAAGTCATCAGAAAATCACTACAAAGCAGAAGCTAAAAGAATCTGACACCTTCCTTCAGAGCAGACAAGAGTTAAGGTAATGCTATCTGCCTAAAAATATAATATTTATGTACAGTTTTGTTTTCCTTTGCTTCTAGTAGTGTAGTTACATATAACAATTCAAACTTTCAAAGTATAGACTCAGATCCCCTGCAGTTCTATTTTGAAACTCTTCCCTGCTTTAGTACTGTGTAATACAACAAACTCAAAGGGTCAGTCGTAAGCCTAGGCTATGATTTTATCTGCAACACAGGTACACTATACAAGGAGCAAGTGCTGTAGTGGAGAGTTGATTCATTTCCCACCCTAATTGCTTAAACTCGACTACAAGAAAGTCCCACAATGGTGGAGACAAAGTGAAGATAATTGAGGAGGTACCCAAAACCTAGCCACTGCCATCCAGTCCATTCAGACTCAAAGTGACTCATGTGTTACAAAACAGTCCTGTCCCACAGGGTTTCCTTGGCTGTACTCTTTCTGAAAGATCATCACTTTCTGCCACAGTGCCACTGGGTGGGTTCAAACGACCAGCATTTAGATTAGTGATCAAATGCAAATCGTTTTCACCACACTGAGACCTTTTGTTGCTCTTTCGGAGCAGGAAACATTACGTGAGAATTTCTAGTCAAGCCTGTAGCATAGATTCACTGCAGTCAACACCACCAGGTCTCCAATTTGCCCGCTGTCCAAGAACACATTATACAATAGAAACAATACTATGGGGAAACAGATGCCTCCATTCCTCTCCACTTTGCAAATATACTACCATTTCTCCCACTTGTATTCTTGTCCAAAAGCTTTGAAAAAAATCTTGATAAGTTTCCTGTATGCACTGTCAAATTCTTCTTGTCTATTTCCATTGCATACCCTTTCTCAGAACACTGCTGTTTATACATCAATAATTGGTCAGATCTCATAAACACTGCCCACCAAGGGTCTTATTTGTGAAATTGTTTTGTCTAGTGAAGTACAGGCATTTGGTTAAATGTTCCACTTCCTAAGTTTAGAAAACCTTAAGTGTTATATGAATCAAAGTGAGCCAGATGGAAGAAGGGGGATGAGGGAGGGAAAGGAAACTTTCCTTAGAAAATGAGATTTGTATGAAGACAATGGAGGGAGATATAGAAAATATAAATTGAATACTCACAGCTAGAATTTAGATTATAGCTTTCCACACTGAGCTCTGAAGTCAAATGTACAGTTCGAATTGGCTTTGACAGACATACAGACACACACACACATATACACACATGCCCTCCACCAAGTTATAGCATTACTAAAGAATAAACTATTGAAAACTAGAAAATATTATTAAGAATAGATTTAACAATTCCATAACATATCTTTCAAAAGTTCTGGAACTGCTTCATCTTACAATGCATGGCATCTTAAAATTAATTGACATCATTTTTAATAGCACATAAAATCATGATGCATTGCATAATTGATGGCATTTTAGAATCCATGAAATGCATTTTTATTCAAAGTAATAGTTAAGAGTAATCTACCCTGCCCAGGAATGATACTCATAAACATATACATATTATACAGGGAACAGAATATTTCTCATTTTTCACATTGCATTGGATATACCTCGTAACTATAGTGTCTTTCCAGTTTCTATAGCAGACAAACCAAGCAACATAACGTGATTTATTTCTCTCCTTAAGTAATCAGTTGCTTGAAAGAGTTTTAAACATAAATTTGGATGAAGAGTCGAGCAGTTTACACTGCATCTTACCCATGCCAGATGCCACTTTTACATTGTTTTAGAAGCTCCTGGAGTGTATTTATAAATGCCTTGTTTCCTCTCATGTATGTTGTTAAGTTTATATTTGCTGCAGTTTGGCAGTATTTTCAGATGTACACTAGCAGCAAGCCACCCTACAATTCAGCCTTCTAGTCTTTAAGAAAGTGCTTCTGCACTTTGGAAAAAAAGGAAAACCAAGCTTTTAAATAAAGAAGTATGCACATGTTAAAGGAAAGCACAGCAAGGGGGAATTGGCTGTGGGACCAAAATATTCAGTGACTCTGATTCTCCAGGGTCATCTTACCATGGCATGAGCAGCAGGGAGAGTAACTCCAAGTCCCGTGAGGTGTGCACGTATATGAACCATGGTGAATTCTAGTGCCAAAGAGAGCGGCTTATTCTGGACTATTAAAACAGCTAATTCTATGATAAAGGGTGATTTATATCACTTATTACAAGTTTGTGTTTTTATCTAAATGAAATGACCTATATCTCAGAACCTCAGGGAGTGTTTTGAATTTTAAATTCTCCTGAATCCTGATCTTTGCTTTATTAAAAATGGGAAAAGAAGAGGCTACAACCATGAGAGCTCTTTTAAAAATTAAATTTAAAAACTTGGACATTTTAAAAAATCAACATTGGCTTTCCTATTAGAAAACATTTGGAAGCAATATTTGAGGAGTTTATTAAAATAGGCACTGAACAAGTCAAATGGATTAAAATGAAAACATCATTATTTAATAAAAATAATTTTTAAATAATCAAAATGCTACTGAAGCAACTTTTGAAGAGTTAATGTCTTCCCAGTCTACTTTAATAAATGTTTATTTCTATATCATTTTTTAAAACTCTCCAATGTGAATTGAGCGAAGGTTTACAGACTAGATTATCAGTTTTACATTTAATAAATTAGACATCTCAATGATTGCAATTCCCTCCATGCAACAACAGTTAGCCTGCTTCCTTCCTGTGTGGCTCCTATTTGCATTCCACCCACCTTCCCATCCCTTCTCAAGTTTGCCCTTAAAATAAATGTTGCTCTTTTGATTTTGAATGATTTACTCTTTCATGGTGAGCATACCTTACTCATGTTGTTGTTCCCTATGTATACCCATCTGCTGCTGGACTGAAAATTGGGGCACAAGGGTAAGCTACTTTCCAGACCTGAAGGATAGTCCAGAACCATAGTCTTGGATTCTCTTTCTGACCAGTAAGTGTGGTCTCATTTTACTTTTTAATTATTTTAAGTTTTGTTCCACATTTTCTACTGCTATAACCAAGACCTTCTAATGTGATTCCTTTCAGAGCAGTTGATAGTGGTAGAAGGGCAGCATCTAGGTCTTCTGGTCTCAGAGATTTGTAGACAGATGTTTACATGTTCCATTAGTCCATTGAGCTAATTGATCCCAAACCTTTTCAGTTCTCATCACTCTTCTTTCTTCTGTACATGGAGAGATCAGTAGCTACCCTTTTGAGGGTTGCTCATGGTTTTTTAAGATCCCAGATGCTACACACCTTTGTAGGATGTAGAACACTGTCTTTGCAGACAATGTTATGTCAACTGACCATGGTGTCACCTGAGACTATCGTGCTGAGCCCCCTGGCCCAGCAACTCATTGCTTGATGATGTTATTATTATTATTATTATTTTAAATTAATTATTTATTTATTTACTGTGAACTGAGTGATAGTTTACATGGGGGAACATCAGCTTTACACTATCATTTCATTGAAATGATTA
>NW_006408581.1:7367783-7381793 GCF_000296735.1 Chrysochloris asiatica | reverse complement strand
CAATAACCTCATATGCATGTGAAAGCTGGAAAGTGAATAACGAAGACCGTAGAAGAATTGATGCTTTTGAGTTATGGTGTTGGAGGAGAATATTGAAAGTTCCATGGGCTGCCAAAAGAACCAATAGATCTGTGTTGGAAGAAGAGCAGCCAGAGTGTTCCTTGGAGGCCAAGATGGCCAAACTTTTCCTTTCATACTTCGGACATATTGTCAGGAGGGCCCAGTTGCTGGAGAAGGACATTATGTTTGGCAAGGTGGAGGGTCAGAGAAAAAGGAATACCTTCACTGAGCTGGGTTGGCCAAGTGGCAGCAATGATGGACACATGTGTGGCAACAGTAGTGAGGTTGGCCCAGGATCAGGCAGTGTTTCATTCTGCTGTGCATAGGATCACTATGAGTTGGTACTGACTTGATGGCACCTAACAACAACGTCTAAGTTGCCTGTCTGCCTTAAGATGTTAGATAATAATTAAGATGTTTTCATCATTATGCCCACTGTATGCTCCACAACACTCATAGTTGCGCTTTCAGGAAAAGTAAATAACCTATGTATCAACATCCATTTTCAAACTTTTATATCAAATAGGTCACTTAAAAGATATAGAAATATATATCTTTAAGTGACCTATTTGACTATGTTCATTTAAAGGTAACTGAAGATAGAAGTCTGCCTTACTACTCTCACTGTGGACACTTTAGAAGAATATTTGAGACTTACATATATTCCTAAATTAAATTGGTTCATGAAACAGTCACTCTAGCTTTGCTTTTGATTAATTTATTGCATGAAGAGTCAAACCTTGACTATTAAGGTATTTTCTTAGTGGATGCCTTTTTATAACCTTTCCTTTCTAGATGAGCAACATACAAAAAAGTAATGCAGTCATTTAGATAAAACACAAACTGCCTGCCAGGGAATCTGGTTTCGTTCCAACTCTCCTCTTAGGCAAATCTTTTATCTCCTTTTGATTTAGGCCAGAGTTTTCTAGAGCACTAAACTAATGAAAAGTGATTGTCTTTTTCTCTGATGTTATGACACAGAATTTAGATTTGGAATTATGGAATTGTAGACTTGAAAGAGACTTTGGAGTCATCTAGTCTAACGTCTCAAGAATCTTCATTTCAAATTCCTTATAGTCTCCCTCAGACTCTATGTAAATACATCCAGATGTATGAATCTCTTCATTGTTAGAGGAAGCCTATTTTATTATGAGGTGGGTTATAAGCCAAGCTAAAATATATTTTTTTCTGTTAGTTTCAACTGTTGTTCTACCAAAGGGGATGGAGGGAAGTGGAGGTTTACAGATAAACTTTTCTCCAATTTAAGACACATCAAAATATTGAAGGAAGACATTGTGTCTTACATTCATTATAGATAAATCTGAATGCCACAATCCAAATTTGTTATCTATTTTTAATAATAACCCCACATTTTCTGTATGAAAATCAGATGATCAGATTTTATATGGACATGTTGTTTTTGTTGTTGTTAGCTGTAGTTGAGTCAGTTGTGACTTTGGTAACTCCATGCATGCAGAGTTAAACAGTTTCAAGGTTATGACCTCTAGGAAGCAGATCACTAGGCCTGTCTTCAAAAGATCTTCTGGTGGGTTCGAACCTCCAACATTCAGTTAGTACCAAGTACATGTAAAAACTTGTTTCTCATGATTTAGGCATTTGATCTATCAATTTCAGAATAAATGAACTCTTCTGAGGCACATCTCTGAAATATCTTATAAGACAAGTTTATCTTAAATGCTTGTACATAAGATAAATATTTCAGGGATAAAAAAATAATAATAGCATAGTCGGGGTAGACCTCATATATATAAATTATAATCAGGACCTTGAAAAATACATAGATTTAAAAAAAGAAATCAGGAGTGTTTGCCTTCTCCGTAACACAATACTTCATATTGAATTCTTTAATTTTATTGCCCTCATGATACTTTAGAAGTTCTTAATGTTTTTTGTATATGTTTGTGAGTCATATCTGCAATTATATACTGAAAAGCATTTCATTCCCTAAAACTTTTGTTCTATACTTAGCATGAATTACTATTAACTTTCATCTGATTGATTTTGACCTGCTATTATAGCCTGTTAAAATTACTTTGAGTTTTTACTGTCAATCGCCAATGTTATGAATTATGTGATATCTTCTATTTGACTTACATTTTAATTTACTGATTCAAATGTGATAAAAATGGAATATCTTTCAATTCTGTGATTTTGTATTTCCCAATTTACATGTGAGTCCCAAAGTAAACTTAACTGTAAACCTTTTTAAGATATTTATAACTAAGAAAATCAGAAACAATGCCTGAAAGATGTAGCTTGTTTTCTGTGGATTGGAAGATGAGAGGGAGAAAGAGATGAGAAAAATATGTCAAGTGATTCAAACAAGTCACTGGAGGTGGGGAGGCATAGTAATGTAGCTAAATGGGACTCACAATTGCGAATGTTGTTGTTAGGTGCCTTCAAGGTCCCCTAGGTACAACAGAACTTAATACTGTTCTATCCTCACAATTGTTCTTGTGTTTGAGCCCCCCCCCCCCATTGTTTCTGCTACCAAGTCAGTTCATCTCATGGGGGTCTTCTTCCTGAGCCTCCACTTTACCAAGCATGTTATCTTCCATCAAATGGTCCCTCCTTATAACATGTCTAAAGTACCAGAGACCAAGTACCTCTACACTTCTAAGGCTCATTCAGATTGTGTTTCTTCCAAGACAGTTGCTTTTCTGGCAGTCCATGGTACTTTCAATTTTCTTCACCAACACCAAAATTCAAATGCATTGATTCCTTTAAGACTTCTTTATTCCTTGTCCATTTTCAAAGACAACTGAAAATACCATGGTTTGGGTATGTGCACCTTTATTCTCAAAATAGCATCCTTGTTCTTTAACACTTTAAAGAAGTTTTTTGCTGCAGATTTGGTTGCTAATTGTTGATGTTAAGTACCATGAAGTCTAAGTTCTGACTCATAGTGGCCTTGTGTAAGGTTCCTAAGGAGTCGCTGGTGGTTTTGAACCACTGACCTTGTGGTTAGCAGTCCATCACTTATCCTGCATTGCCACACCAGGACTCAACTCAGGTTCTAAAAATTGAATCTGTGTTCTTATTTCCATTGATTAGATAATCACCTTAATTTTTCAACTGTCTCATTCTCTATACGTTTATAAATCTAATGGTAGAAACTTCAGTCATATATACTCATGTATGTTGTTGTTGTTAAGTGCCGTTGAGTTGGTTCCAACTCATAGTGTTGACCCTGTATAGAACTTCCGAGGAGTGGATGATAGGTTTGAACTGCCAATCTTACAAGCCAAACTGACCTTGTCATCCAGCACATTATCCTTCAGCAACACATGAGGACTCATACTATTACTACACACACACACTCACACAAAAATATTGTTATTGTTGTTAAGTGTCATGGAGTCAGTTCAGACCCATTGCGACTCTGTATAGGGTTTCCAAGGAAAACTTCCACTTCAAACTGGCCTTGTAGTCTAGTGCATTAACCCACAGCACCACACCGGGACTTATATATATATATAAGTCCCGGTGTGGTGCTGTGGGTTAATATGCTGGACTACAAAGCTGGTTTGAACTGCAAGGTCTGCAGTTCAAGCTCACAGCTGCTCCTTGGAAACCCTATACAGGGTCACTATGTGTCAGAATTGTCTCAATGGCACTTAACAACAACTATCTATATATCTATAAGGAGCTCTATAGGTCGGAACCAACTCAACGGCACTTAACAACAACAACATATATATAAAGATTGAGAGAGAGAGAGAGAGAGAGAGAGAGAGCGAGAGAGCGAGCTCTGGTAGCGTAGTGGTTACGAATCGGGCTGTGAACCTCAAGGCAGCAGTTTGAGACTACCAACTGTTCCGTGGGAGAAAGATGAGGCATTCTGCTCCCATAAAGATTTACAGCCTCAGAAACCCTGTACAGGGTCACTGTGGGTTGGAACTGACTCGACGGCACTTAACAACAACAACAACATATATATGTTTTATGTAAAGGCTTGTCTCATGCTTGATTACAATGGATTCAAACACAAGAACAATTGTAAGGTTGGCACAAAACCAGGCAGTGTTTCCTTCTGTTCTGTAGAGGTTTGCTGTGAGTCACATTGTTATGTTAACGTGTCTGTTTCTCAGGTATTGCATCCTTTACAAATTGAAAGTTTGGGGCAACCTGTGTATAACAAGTCTGCAGGCAGACATCATTTTCCCAACAGCATGTGCAAACTGTGTATCTCTGTGTCACATTTTGGTAATTCTCACAATATTTCAAATTGTTCATAATGCTTGTTGTTAAGTGTCATCGAATTGGTTATGATTCATAATGACATTATATAGGACTTCTGAGGAGTGGCTAGTGAGTTTGAACCATCAATCTTGTGGTTAGCAATCCAGTGCTTATTCTACAGTGCCACATCAGGACTCATAATGCTACTAACACACTTAATAGAGGAATGTATAGGAAAAAGTTAGTCTTTTATTTGTATGGGGAAAAAAATGCATGCGACTCACTTTATTGCAATATTTGATATTCACTTTATTATGGTGATCTATAACCAATTGTCTTCAAGGTTTGCCTGTATATATACATAAAGCAACTTGGTATGTATGTAATCCAAACTAGAAACTAGAGTTGCAATTCCTGTGAAAAAACAACATCTTATGATCACAGTAGCAGAAGTCTTAGTCAGGATCTGACTGACATTGTGGAGGTCACAAAGACCAACCTGCATCTGAGTGAGGGGCAGGAAGCAATGGACAGGTTCGTCATAAAAAGGAGAGATTATCAAAATGAGAAGGAAATGTTTAGGCCATTAGAGTCTTTTGTAAGTGGAGCCATACACTTACCAGTTCCATAATCTCTGTCTCAGATGCATTTGACCTATGAATGACAATACTATCAGACTTTGATATGCTGCATCAAATCTGAGATGCAAAATGCAAAATGTTGAAGTACTTTTACGTCATCCCCAATTTCTAGATAGCCCAGAGGTCATTAAAAAAGGGAACTAATAATTAATATGAATTGTTACTTTAACTCTGCTAATAAATACCCTATTTATTAGAAAATCCATTATAGAATATGATGTTGTTGTTAAGTATTGTTGAATTGGTTCCGAGTCATAGCAAACCTGTATAGGGTTTCTGATGAGCGGCTGGTGAGTTTGAAACCCCAACTTTGTAGTTATAAATCCACTGATTATCCTACAGTGCCACGCCAGGCCTCTGTAGAATATGATACTATCATAATATCCTTTGATTAATTTTAGTATTTAATCTATGAAATTTAGGTAAATTATAAATGAAAAACAAATGGCTGAAAATGATTTTATTTACTTAATTTAGAATAAGGAGCTCTGGTAGCGTAGCTGTGAACCGTAAGGTCAGCAGTTCGAAACTATCAGCGGTTCCGCAGGAGAAAGATGAGGCGTTCTGCTCCCATAAAGATTAACAGCCTCGGAAACCCTGTGCAGGGTCACTATGAGTCGGAACCGACTCCATGGCACATAACAACAACAACAACAGTATGGAACTGTTGGGAAAACACTCGACTGCCAACCAAAAGTTGGTGGTTCAAACCCACCAGCTGCTTCTTGGAATCCCTATACAGGTTCTCTATGAGTCAGAGTTGGCTCGACAGCATGTAACAACAGCAATAACATATGATAAACAGGAGTCCTGGTGTGGTGCTGTAGGGTAACCACTGGACTGCTAACCACAAGGTTGGTGGTTCAAACCCAACAGCTGCTCCTTGGAAACCTTCTACAATGTTATTATGAGTCAAAACTGACTCAACAGCACTTAACAACAACAACAAATACGATCATCATAGTTTTCTAATTTTTGTTTCATTTTAAAACATTTATTCATCTTTGATGTGTTTTCTTTTTAACTTGTTTCCAATAGTAAGTTTCTGTTACTGCAGAGCTAAGGGAATACATCTGCCTCCTATTTCTTCCTTTGTGTGTGCAGAAAGTGAAAATGCTCATTCATAATAAGAAAATGTAAGTCTGGTAGGCAACGAGGTTTTAATATTTAATTTTCTACATTATAAAGCAGATTCTTCTTGCCTTCCCATAAATGCAGAAATGGATAGGATTAATTAATCATTAAACCATTATTCTTTGTAAAAGAAAGTCCATTGATAGTCATGTTTGATATACGTTAGTTCCAAGGTGATTTTCCAATGTCTGACTCTCATTCAATTTTAAAATTTTCAAAATAATTGATAACAAGGACTATAGTCTTTTTACTGCCAGTTTTCTCTTTAATTTTTTTTCCCCCTTTCTGGTATTATTGTAAAGACTTTAATATGAACTGTGGCTTCATTATAGACAAGATCATTTGATATTATTAGACTCACCACTTACTTTGTAGTAGAATTATCTGGCAAGATAGAAAAAAAAGGTTCTAGTTCTTTTAGCTATGGAGAAAAGATAACTATATATGAACTTGTCATGAATTTCATTTTACTTGGATCCATAATCAATGCCTATGAAAGTTGCTGTTGTTGTTAAGTATTGCCCAGTCGGTTCTGACTAATAGCAACCTTGTGTAGGGTTTCTGAGATGCTACTAGTGGGTTCGAACTGCTGACATTGTGATTCAGAGAGACCTTGCAGTACAGAGCATTAACTCATAGAGCCATGCCAGAGGTCATGCCTATGGAAGTTGTTGTTGTTGTTAAGTGCCATTGAGTCGGTACCAACTTGTAGAGACCCTATGCACACCAGAAAGAAACATTGCCCGATTCTGGGCCAACCTCACTACTATTGCCACACTTGAGTCTATCAATGATGCCACTTGACCAATCCATCTCGTTGGGGGTCTTCCTCTTTTTCTCTGACCCTCCACCCTACCAAACATGATATCCTTCTCCAATGACTGGTCCCTCCTCACAATATGTCCAAAGTATGAGAGACACAGTTTGGCCATCTGCCTCCAAGGAGCACTCTGACTGCACTTCTTCCAACACAGATATATTTGTTCTTTTGGCAGCCCATGGCACTTTCAATATTCTCCTCCAACACCATAACTCAAAAGCAGCAATTCTTCTACGGTCTTCCTTAGTCTCTTTCCAGCTTTTGCATGCTCACCTTAGTTCTCAAGCTGATATTTTTGCTCTTCAACACTTTAAAAAGGTCTTGTGCAGTTGATTTGCCTAATGCAATAGGTCGTATGATTTCTTGACTGCTGCTTCCATGAGTGTTGATAGTTAATCCAAGAAGAATAAAGTCCTTGGTAACTTCAATTTTTTCTCTACTGATAAGGATGTTGTTTATTGGTCTAGTGGTGAGGATTTTTGTTTTCTTTATATTGAGATGTAATCCATACCGAAGGCTATGCTCTTTGATCTTTGCCTATGGAAGTAGCACTCAATAAATTAAATGACTTATTACACAGAGCAAATCTGTTGTAAAACACTTCTTTAAGGAATTAAAAAGCAAAGAAGTCACTTTGAGAACTAAGGTGTACCTGACCCTACCATCCCTGTAGTATTTTCACTAGCCCTACATACATGTGACAACTAGACAATGAATAAGAAAACCAAAGAAGAATTGATGCCTTTGGATTTTGGTGTTGGTGAAGAATATTGAATAATTCAAGAAATGCCAGAAGAACCGCTATTTGGACTAAACCCTGGAGAATGGCATCATGCTTGATAAAGCCAAAATAAGAAAGACCCTCAAAAATATAGATGGAAACAGTTGCTGCATCAATCAGCTCAAACATAGCTATGACTGTGACAATCAGCAGTGTTTAGTTAGATGTACATAGCATCACTTTGAGTGGGCTTCAAGAAGTTCATGGAAACATTCCAATAGTTTTCAGTTCCATTTTCCTACTATGTTTGTGAGGCCCCCTCCAGTATGTGTGTATGTATATGTTGTTGTTCTGTGCCCTCAAGCTGCTCTCAACTCAAAGGAACCCTGTAAATCTCTATGGGAGGAGAAAGTCTTATCCTTCTTCTGTGGAGTGACAGATTGGTAGATTCAACTGTCCAGTGTGGCTCCATTTGATAAGCACGGGGCTGTGAAGCACAAAGTCTGTGATTTGAGCCTGTCAGCCAATCTGCAGAAGCAAAATAAGGCTTTCTGCTCCTACAAATATTTAAGAGCCTCTGAAACCCTATGCAGGGTTGCTCTGAGTCAGACCAGACTCTAAGGCACTTAACAACTGTATATATCTATATCTATATATTCAAGAAATTGCATTTCATTCAAGAAGTCAAATGACGTATTGCATTAGAGAAATCTGCTGCACAAGAACTTTTTAAAGTGTTGAAGAGCAAAGATGTCAGCTTGAGGACTAAGGTATGCCTGACCCAAGCCATGGTATTTTCAATAACCTTATATGCATGCGAAAGTTGGACAGGGAATAAGGAAGATCGCAGAAGAATTGCTGCTTTTGAGTTATGTTGTTGGAGAAGATTATTGAAAGTACCATGGACTACCAAAAGAACAAACATATCTATGTTGGAAGAAGTGAAGCCAGAGGGCTTCTTGGAGGCCAGGAAGGCCAGATTCGTCCCTCATAGTTTAGACATATTTTCAGGAGGAACCAGTCACTGGAGAAGGGTATTATGTTTGGTAAGTTGGAGGGTTAGAGAAAAAGAGGAAGATCCCCAGCAAGATGGATTGGCCAAGTGGCAGCATCAACGGGCTCTAGTGTGGCAACAATTGTGAGGTTGGCCCAGGACCATGCATAGGGTTGCTATGAGTCAGTACTAATTCTACGGCACCTAACAACAGCAAACAAATATATGTATTTCTAGGTAAAAACAGATGTTTAAGCAATTCATAGCCCATCACATTAAGATTCATGATTATACTACTTTCGCCAGTGACTTATTCCTATAGACTGATAAATTCACAAGGTAAAAAGGCCAAGAAATAGTGCACCCAAATATGATGCTGAAATATGACCAGAATATTGATTTGAGATACATACACACACGCATGTTCTTCATGCATATAACTGCATTATTACTTTCTAAAATGTATAAACAGAACTCATAATTGCTTGTACTTTTTAAACTATGGGCATAATTACCATGAACATAATTATAGCATTTGCCAGATTCTGTTCATCACAGAGAGGTTTTCTCTCCCTCTTTCCCCTTCTTTTGTTAGGCAAGATTATTAGCTATTCTCGCTGTCAGATGATGATATACCTTCTGTACTTTACAACTATATTGAAGGAAACCCATGGAAACATTCAGCATAAAATATAAATATAACAGAATTGCTGATAACTGTTATTAATAGCTATGCTACAACAAATTGTTCTCAGTGGGTTGACAATCTAATACAGGACCCAGTGACTTGCACTCTGATATGGCATCAACTAGAAGAAAATGAGTTGCCATTTGTCAAGTGGTTAGTTCTGGAGAGGAGACAATGTCTGTTTTGGGAAGAGACAAAATCATCAGGTAGGCCAAGTTCAAACTTAGATCTACTCTTCCATTAGTCATCGTTTGTGAGAACAAGTAGAGTATCTTTACAGCATTAAATTCATGAATTACAGAAAAGTGCTTGAATAAGATTGTAGACTACCTGCTTGCCCTAATTTTCCAGGATGGGCATAATAAAATACTGCAAAGTGAGTGGTTTTTGTTTTTGTTTTTTTTTTAAAAAAAAACAAAACAAAACAGAAATTTATTTAATGCACTCTACTGCAAGGTCTGTTTGAACCACAAGGATGGCAGTTTAAGGTCATCAACCACTCCTTGGAAACCCTATACAGGATCACTTGTACCTCAGAACTGACTCCATGGCACTTAAGAACAACAGCAAGTGCTGAAGGCTAAAAATCCAAGCCATGGTCTTGTCTGTGGTCATGCCTTCTGATAGCTCTGAGAAAGGCACCGTTCCTTACCTCTTTTCTAGCTTCTGGTGTTTGCTGGCAATTCTTGGTGTTCCATGGCTTGTGTGTGCCTCCATTCTTGTATGGCCATATGTTTTCAGTCTTTGTATATCTTCTGTTTTGTAAAGATAAAAGTCATATCGAATTAAGACCCACGCTATCCAGTTTACCTCATGTTAACCTTCAGGTGCTTTATTTCCAAACAGGGTTATATTCTGTTTAGAGTGTGTACAGAGATTAAGATTTCAACATATCATTTTGGGAGTCACAATTCAAGCAATAACGCTGCTTTATTAAGTCTTCTACCATGAGGTGCCTCCTTTTAGAACCTAACTGTGGGGCTCTAGATCTCCTAGGAGAAATAGATGTAATGTGATGATTTATCCACATGTACCTCCCTAGTAGCACAAACTCTACACATACAGTACAGCAGCAAATATTTATAACAAATAACACAAGCTGCTGGGTTAAATGTCAGATGGAAGTGTAGAAGGGTGGTAATAAACCAACTGAGTAATATGAATCAAAATAAATATATATACTCAAGGAAGGCCTTTGTGGTACCCAACTGCCATAACTTTGGTTAACCCTGCTGTGCTTCAGCACTGGGTCATGAAACTCCTTTGACACCATTTCTTTGAGATGTCAGTCACATTTCAATAAGTTTCCAGCAAGCACTTGTAAGTCCTAGCTCTTCATTGACTTTGAATGAGGCAGGTTGCTTATGAATACAGCTTGAAGTGTCACTCAAGGATTCTTGCATTGTGTTATCTTTGATTGGCACATCTGGGGGCTGTGGAAATAATTTTCAGCATATCCAAATGTGGTTCTCTAAACACAGGACACCCATGCATGTGTGTTTTCTCCTAGAAAATTGGCTCATATGTTTGTGATGGTAATCTTTTACTGTAATGTTCCTTCTCACTATACATGAGGCATACCCTGAAGGGGTGGATTCATGGGACTTGGGAACTCAGACTGTGTTTGCAATTCTGATTCCCACAAGCCTTTGGGGCTACAATTTAACTAATGTATCACATTAACTGCCACATGTGGAGTCTCTCTAACAACCTAATTACTTTGATGAGAATACCTGTGTAATATCCTCCTACTTGGCAAAAACAAGTGGTATTAAAAGATTCCAAAACATCTGCTTTATCTGAAAGAAAAAAAAAAAAAGCATTTGCTTCATTAACAAATGCCAGACATGTAAACACTTTGTTTTCAAATAATCGTTATGGACAAAGAAGTGCCCAGTCTTGACCCCTTTGCAACAAACAATATGAACGGTTGGTGTTCAGACTAGTGCCATTAGACAAAGTTTGGTTTGATATGAAGAAAGAAAAAACATGTGTTAAAAACAAAACAAAATATTTTGACCTGTATAAGAGGGTGGAATCCTAGAACAAGCCTCCAGAAACATTTAGAGTTACTGAACATGCCCCAAATATCTGGCCTTTGTTTGGTTTTAGTGCTCAGACACATTCACACTAGCACCTACAATGGATGGGGGTAATAAGGAAACATAACCCCGAAACTGTCCTTGTCCCAGAGAGCATTATGCTTAGGCTGGCAATACCAGACAGGTCACAGAAAGCAAACAGTCCATAAGGAAGTGCTTCATCCCTGCTGTGCTTTACATATTAGGGAACAAGAGGGGGCCTATGGAGCACATCATGCATCAGCCTGCTCTTCCACTGAGCTCATCAGGCTTGCTGAGGCAGCTTCCTGGGTAGCTACCAAAAGCAGGGTGAAAATCCACCTCCAGGACCATCTGGATTTGTCTTTCTTCATTTAGAGACAAAATTCAATTAGTGTTCCACTAATCTCAGGAAAGGGTGTTATTTTAGAATACAAATATCTCTGGGTCTATCCTGTGGCTACTATCATGTATATGTTATTTTTCCCTTTAATTGTCTTGCTTACCACCTAACACAGAGCATGAGCATTTGATTTAAGGAAATGAAAAACTTGATTGCCATGGAAATGGCACACTCTGAGTCATGGTAGCTTGAGGACACTAGGGGTATATGGGAAGTGCCAAAGTCTAAATTCAAGTATTTTGAAGTGTTTCTTGGAGTCAGCCCCATTCCTTCATTATAAATAGAGGAGACTTATGCTCCTTCTGCCATGCCTGCCTCCCTGCTGTCAGGATACTGAAGCATCAATGCCTTAATTGATGATGAGTTAGTTAATGACTAAGTCCGCTGTTCCGAACTATCGTTGCCATTTCACCACCATTTGTAACAATGGTTTGCACTTCTAAATAAGTGATCTACAAATTAAATCTTAGAAAACACATGTTTTTATTAATTAATATCTCAATTAAATTGATCTGCTAAGTGCTAATGCTTGTAAAAGCAGCAGTCAAGAAAAGATTTATTGCATTAGGTGTATCTGCTGCACAAGACTTCTTTAAAGTGTGTTACTAAACAAAGATGTCACTTTGAGAACTAAGGTGCTCCTGATCCAAGCCATGGTATTTTCACATGTGTGTGAAAGTTGAATAGTAAAGAAGACTGCAGAAGTATTGATGCGTTTGAATTATAATATTGACAAAGAATACTGAAAATACCATGGACTGCCAGAAGAATGAACAAATCTGTTTTGGAAGAAGTAAGACTGGACTTTTCTTTGAAGTGAGGATGGGGAGACTTCATCTCTCTTACTGTGGACATATTGTCAGGAGGAACCAGACCCTGGATAAAGACATAGTACTTGGAAAAATGGAGTGTCAGCAAAAAAGATGAAGACTCACAATAAGACAGATCGACAAAGTGGCAGGAAAAATGGGTTCAAACATAACAAATTGTGAGGATGGTATGAAACTGGGCAGTGTTTTGTTCTTTCTTACATAGGGTCACTATGAGTCAGGACCTGTTTGATGGCATGCAGCCACAACAACAATGAGTACTTATTTAAGAGAAGCTTCATTCTATAAGTATATAAAACCAACCCATTGCCATTGAATGGAATTCTGATTCATTGTGACCCTACAGGGTAAAGAACTGTCCCATAGGGTATCCAAGACTGGAATCATAAATGGACTGTCACATATCATAACAGAGTTACCAAATATGACACTATCGGTCAAAATATGTATCTGTCTGAGTTGTATACTATATTGACTACTAAGCTAAGAGATAGGAAAGAAAAATGGGTGAACATTTTGTGATGATACAGACCTTTAAAGCCATTTACATTTAATCACTTTGCATCAATGATTTTCCTAAAATTTCTGAGCTTTTACAATTCCTGAGCATTTCCTGTTTTGCAGATAAAGAAACTGAACGTCAGAGTCTGGTCCAAAGTTCAAGGATTCCTAAACTGCAGAATTGGGATTTGCATTTTGCATTGACTCCAAGTCCAGAATCATTTTACTCCTGCATGACCTGGTTTCTTCTTCCAGACTAGCCATTGACTATGTTGACCTAAACAGTCGCTCTCCTAATGTGTTTACTTAGGGAATATGCCAAGACCCATCACTCTGTTGAGAATAGCTAAGATAGTAAAACCCAATGAGGTGAAACTAAACACATTCATGTCACTGCCACAAATACATCATACAGAAAGGACAGAAATCTCTTCCTCAACACCAATAAATGTTTCCAGCATCATCAGGATAAGTGAAAAACATTATTTTAAAAAATCACCATAGAGGTTGTTGTTGTTATGTGCCATCGAGTTTATTCCTACCTATGTTGTTGTTGTTGTCAGGTGCCATCGAGTCGGAACCGACTCATAGCAACCCCATGCACAGCAGAATGAAACAATGTCCGATCCTGGGCCAACCTCACTACCGCAGTAACAATTGACACCATTAGTGATGCCACCTGGCTGATCCATCTTGTTGGAGGTCTTCCTCTTTTTCTCTGACCCTCCACCATACCCAGCATGATATCCTTCTCCAGCAACTGTTCTCTCCTGACAATATGTCCAAAGTATGAGAGACAAAGCTTAGCCATCCTGGCCTCCAAGGAGCACTCTGGCTGCACTTCGTCCAACACAGAGCTATTGGTTCTTTTGGCATTCCATGGCACTTTTAGTATTCTCCTTCAACACCACAACTCAAAGGCATCAATTCTTCTACGATCTTCCTTATTCACTGT
>NW_006408581.1:7324351-7364953 GCF_000296735.1 Chrysochloris asiatica | reverse complement strand
CCTTCAAATTCCCCAGCTGTAAACCCTCCAACCCTCCAAACATAGCTTTATATTTGTTTCAGAATTCCGACACTGTCTCGTGAGCCCTCTTGGCCCGGTATTCTGTGTTGTTGATCAAGCTCTGATGGAATTTAGGATTTAATTTTCCGCTTATTTCCATTTTCTGTCTGCCTGTCCTGCCCCACAATTCCTGTTCGGGCCGTTTTTCTAGTCGTAAACAGTTCAGGGCCAGCTGTGGCTGTTCGGTTTTAAATGGAAACTGTTTCTTTAAATTTCGAGGAGATCTGTGCGCATGCATAGTAGAACCCTCCGAGGGTGGGGCTGGTGTGCCCACTCGCTCAAGCACCCCTACAGTCACCAGAATGGAGGTGCGCAGACCGCAATGGACCAATGAACAGCTACCAAAAGAAAAGAATGTCCTACCCATAGCGACCCTATATAGGGTTTCCAAGGAGCAGCTGGTGAACTTGAATCACCGACCTTGCAGTTCAAATGACTTGGCAGTCTGAAGCATTAGCCACAGAGCAAAGGTCTAAAATCAAAGATAACAGAAAAAGTTGCCTTCTGTTACCGTTGTGTTGCTGAGAAGTGCCGTCGAGTTGGTTCCAACCCATAATGACCCTGTATAGGGTTTCCAAGGAGCAGCTGGTGAGCTTGAACTGCCAACCATGCAGTTCAAGCAATATTGCAATCTGGTGCATTAACCCACAGCGCCATACCAGGACTCCTTCAAATTTACTGTGCATTTCAAGAAAAATTTCTGTATCTCCTCTTTTAGGTTTGCTACCTCTTTTTCCTTCCCCCCTTTTTTACTGAAGACAAAGGAGAATTATTGTCTCTTGAGGTCCATCATCTGCATCACATAATACTACTATGAAAAGTATAGGAGTGGCATACTAGTAGAAGTGGTTGTTGTTGTTGTTAGATGCCATAAAGTCAGTTCCAACTCATAGGGACCATATAAAGATTTTTCTAGGAGCTGCTGGTGAGTTTGAACAACCGACCTTGCAATTCAAACTGACCTTGCAGTCAATTACTTATTATACAATGCCACATCAGCAGTAGAAGTTAGATTATTCAATTTAATAAAGAATAATGTTTCTTGAAAAGTGATTTGGGTTTGTCGTAAATTAATACTGGGCAGCAAACAATGTGTTTGTTGTTTTATAGCTAAGAACTAATTAAAACCTTCTACCTTGTAACAGAATTAAATTTTAACATACTTTTTCTACTTTACAAGATGTTACGCTGCTTGAGGAAAGAGCACAGGTTATTTGTTTTTATTTTTCATTACACGTATAATAAGGAGTTCTAGTAGTGTAGTGGTTATGCATTGGCTGCATAATCAAAAGGTCAGCAGTTCAAATCTACCAGCCACTTGGGAACAGAGAGAGAGGATTTCTGCTCCCATAAAGATTCAAGCCTCAGAAATCCTATACAGACAGGACCTATGAGTCAGAACCTACTAGATGACACACCACCACCACCACACATAAAATATCTTGTACAGCCTTGGAAACCCTATACAGGGTGACTATAAGTTGGAACCAACTCCACAGCACATAACCACCACCACCACCATGTAATTTAGATATTCAGTAAGTATATATTAAACTCTTCAAATGAATATATACAATTATTATAGTTGGAACAACTTTCCCGAGTTATTTATCCAGTTGGGTTTAGAGTTTTCAGTTGTTTTATTTATTTGTCATTATTAGCAAAGATGTAAGAGTGCTTAAAACTCAGTTGATCTTCCTTATCCTCAGAGGATAGGAGTATGGTATACTATATGCAACATTGTTTTGACAAGTTTTAACAGTAAAAGAGTGAATGGATTTTTTCTCTTATGAGACTGTGTTGTCCTTATATTTAGCCTTTGGAAACAAAAGAAGGAAAATTATGATTCAGAGTAACTGTGCAAATTACAATGACATTAAACAGTCATATTCAGTTGTGACTAGGTAAAATGACAAGTATACTTATTAATTGACCTCTTTACTCCACAGAGAGCATATTTTGAGAATTGAGGTCCCTTTTAGTATAAAAGCCAACCAACCCACTGCCGTGGAGTTACAACCCATTTGTTATTGTTAGTTGCCGTTGAGGTAGCACTGCCTCATAGGGACTGACCTTATATACAACAGAAGGAAACACTGCTAGATCCTGTGCCAACCTCATAATCACTGCTGCACTTGAGCCCATTGTTGCTGACACTGTTCCAACCCATCTTGTTAGGGGTCTTCCTTTATTTTGCTGACCCTCCACTTTATGAAGCACAATGTCCTTCTCCAGAAACTGGTACCTCCTTATAATATGTCAGAAGCGTGAGAGACAAACTCTGGCCATCCTGGCTTCCAATGATTATTCTGGCTGTATGTCTCCCATGCTTCTTTTAATATTGTCCTCCAACACCAAAACTGAAATGCATCATTCGTCTTTGGTCTTCTTTATTCATAATCCAACATTCACATGCATATTAGATTATTAAAAATACTATGGTTTGAGGCAGATACACCTTAGTCCTCAAGCTGACATCTTTGCTCTTCAACAATTCAAAAAGGTCTTGTGTAACAGATTTTCTTAATGCAGTATGTCCTTTGATTTTTTGACTGCTGCTTCCATTGATTTTGATGGTCTTTGCCAACTTCAATCTTTTCATCATTTATCTTGATGTTATTTATAGGTCCAGTGGTGAGGATTTTTGCTTTCTTGGCAACCCATACTAAGGCTGTGGCTTTAGATCTTCATCAGTAAGGATTTTAAGTCCACTTCACTTTCAGTAAGCAAGGTTGTATCGTAGGTATCCTCTAATCATGATGCCACTTTCTCCTTTATGTAAACCAGCTTTTCTGATTATGTGCTAAGCATACAGATTGAATAAGTATAGTGAAATAATACAACCCTGGTGCACACCTTGCCTAATTTCATGAGATACACATAAATAAAAGACTGCATAATCTTTTATGAGACAATATTTCATGAAGGAAAAGTACAGAAGTCAACTAACTTATTTGGGGACTTTTTATTTTATTTTATTTTTTATTTTTTTAACTCTCTATAACTTCTTAATAGAAGCTGGCTCTTGAATATCCTATATTTTCTTTAGCTAACACGTGTATGAAATGATAGATATAAACTTTAATTACAGACACTAACTCTTTCCTAATCCTAGTTTTATAATTTAATGATCATGCTATCTGATGATGGGTGTCATGAAATTAATTTTGTAAGACCCATTCCTATCTGAATAAAAGAAAATCAACATAGGGCTTGAGTTTGTGCTTAAAATTAAGAAGATAAAAGTATAAACAACAAAAGTTTTCTTTCCAATCACGTGTAGCTTATATTGGATGGAAAGCATCCTTCTTTGCCTGAAACATGAATAGCGGTCTTCTGCTGGAGCACAGCCAAGTCTCAAATTGCTTTAAATGAGAACAGGCTAGGACTAGAAAGGAAGAAGCTCTGAATTGTTACACCTCTCAGCAGTCAAAGCAGGAAGCATACAACCAAATATTTCCATTTGAGAAAATTGCCAACCAGGTTGGCCTTTATTTATTTATTTTTGCTACAGGAACCTATCTTTCATGAATCATGCAAGAAAATAGAGAAGAGTAGGAAAAGTTCTTTGCTACAGTGTCTCTGAAACTAAGTGGATTTCGTCCTTAAATATTTGAATGGAAAAATCAAGATAATATAAAAATAATTCTATTGGGAAAGAAGCAAGGAGAAAACCTAAAATAGTCTTTTAATATGTGTCAACTAATTTTGATTTACTCCAAAGAATAATTGTGTCTAATATTTTTTTTCACCAACAAGATAGTGAAAATAATTGTTCCTAAATATAATGAAAGTTACGCCTTCAGTTAAATAATCTATATGCATCATAAACTAAGCAGCAATAAGAGACTAAAGAAGTCTTTCTACTAAGGTGTCAGTTCATACATACACATGTTATGTCAGACAAAATGCATTTAAACATATTTATGTCTTAAGTAGAGGGCTACAGTCAAATTCTTTCAGCAATGTGATGCAGTAGGATCAGCACTGAGCTGTAAGACACAAGGTAAGCAGTTCAAACCCACCAGTTGCTTCTTAGAAACACTATAAGCAGGGTTTTTACTAGTTGGAACCAACTCAACAGTGCTTAACAACAACATTAGCCATCAAAAAAAAGAAAGAAACAGATAAATTTTGTACCTCGGCTGTGTGAGGACTGTTGGTGGGAACAATTTTGAGGTCAGGGTTAATGTCAAATTTATAACAAAGCTCAAGTCGACATCGTCTTAGATCAGTGAAGCTATTCAACAAGTTTATATGAATGTTGCTCCACACAAAACAGCAGTTTTTACATGGATAAAGTTTTTAAGAAAAGTTAGAATGACACCAAAGTTGAATCCAAGTTAGTGATGTCAGCTCAGAAGACTATGACCCCTGTTTTTATGTATAACAAAGGAGTAATCTCAGTCAAATAGTGTAACAAAATTTGCAAAGATCTGGAGTTAGAAAACCAAAAAGAAAGAGCATGCTCAGCCTTTCTCAAGCTGAGGGAACTGAAGAAAAATTTCAAGCCTTGAATTTCATTATTGAAACACTCTCTGGGAAAATTATTGAATGATGCAGAAAGCATCTAAAGAAGATGGAAGGAATCCATAGAGTCACTGTACCAAAAGGAATGGCCGCTATTCAAACATTTCAAGAGGTAGCATATGATCAACAGTAGCAATGATCCAAGGTTCATTGAAGGAATTGGCAAAAAACAAGGAACCAGGAATGGATGGAATATAAATTTAAATCTTTCAACAAGGTGAGGTGTCACTGGAAGCACTTACTCATCTATGCCAAGAAATTTGAAAGACTACTATCTAGCCAACTGATTTGAGAGCTCCTTATTTGTGCCCATTGCAAAGTGAGGTGATCCAACGGATTGTGGAAATTATTGGACAATATCTTTGATATCCCATGTGAGTAAAGTTTTACTAAAGATAATACAGAAATAGCTGCAACCATACATTGACAGAAAACTTCCAGAGGTTCAAGCTGGATTCATAAAAGGACATGGAAAGAGGGATATCACTGCTGATGGATCTCGGCTGAAAGCAGAGAATATCAGAAAAATGTTTACCTGTGTTTTATTGACTACACAAAGGTTTTCGATTGTGTGGATCATTACAAGCTATGGACATCATTGTGGAGTATGAATATTCCAGAACACTTAATTGTACTCATGAGGAATCTGTGCATAGACCAAGAGGCAGTTGTTCGAACAGAACATGGGAACATTTAATGGTTTAAAATTAAGAAAGGTGTGTGACAAGGTTGTATTTTTCACCATACTTATTCTACCTGTATGATGAACAAATAATCCAAGAATCTGGGTTCTATGAAAAAAAACATGGCATCAGGATTGGAGGAAGACTCATTAACAACCTGCAATATGCAGATGATACAACCTTGCATGCTCAAAGTGAAGAGGACTTAAAATACTTACTGATGAAGATCAAAGAGCACAGCCTTCAGTATGGATTGCATCTCAATGTAAAGAAAACAAAAATCCTCACCACTGGACCAATAAACAACATTCTTATCAATGGAGAAATGATTGAAGTTGTCAAGGACTTCATTTTTTTTTGGATAAATCATCAACACTCATGGAAGCAGCAGTCAAGAAATCAAACAACATATTGCATTAGGCAAATCTGTTGCACAAGACCTTTTTTAAGTGTTGAAGAGCAAAGATGTCAGCTTGAGGACTAAGGTGAGTCTGACCCAAGCCATAGTATTTTAAATAACCTTCTATGCATGCAAAGGTTGGATGGTGAATAAAGAAGATTGTAGAATAAGTGTTGCATTTGAGTTATAGTGTTGGAGGAAAATGTTGAAAATAACATGGGCTGCCAAAAAAACACAACAGATCTGTGTTGGAAGAAGTACAGCCAGAACGCTCCTTGAAGGCCAGGATGGCCAAACTTCATCTCTTGTACTTTGGACCTATTTTTAGGAGGTTATCCGTCGCTGGAGAAGGATGTCATGTTTGGTAAGGTAGTCATGTTGTTGCTAGGATCTGTTAAGCTGGTTCTGACTCATAATGACCCTATGCACAACAAAAGAAAACACTGCTTTTTCGTGTGTCAGCCTCACAATAGTTATGTTTGAGAAACTTGTTGTAGCCATTGTGTCAACCCATCCTATGGATCTTTTTTCTTTTTCTTTCTTTCTTTTTTTTTTTCTTTTTTTCTGCCTTCCTCTGCAGCAAGCATGATATCTGTCTCCATGGACTTATCCCTCCTAATAACATGTTCGAAGTATGAGACACAGAATCTTGCCATACTGGCTTCTAAGGAGTATTCTGGCTGTATTTCTTCCAACACCGATTTGTTTGTTCTTCTGGCAGACCATGATACTTTCAATATTCTTCTCCTATGAAGACGCTTGAAGAGAATGGAAAACTGCATTGAGAGAAAAATGTCAGGAAAGTTGCACCGAGGGATTCTTTTTTCCTTTATGACTTTCCACCTGCTCATTCTTGAGTGGTAAAATGGGGTAACTTATGAGAACTTGTTGGAAAACCTTACCCCATCCTCCCCACAGTTGTGATCTTGCCACATTAGATTGATTTTTTTCCTCAAAACAAAATTGCAATTTTGACATTGTGTAAATCAGCAGTGTAGAAACATTTGGGGAATTGTTAGAGAGATACGACGATCACCTTCAGAAGTTTGTAGACCTAGATGGAGAATATTTTCAGAAACAACAAAGGTTTCCGTGATTTTGTAGAAAGACTTTTTGACTTACCCTCATATTATTTATTCCTAGAAGACTATTTGGTGTTGTGAAATTACATGGAGCTGAGTCAACTTCCTTGTTTCCTAACTAAGCCTCAAGTTTCTCATCTATAAAATGGAAATAATAATGTATGCTATACTGTATGGAGTCCTAGTGTGGTGATTTGGGTTAATACACCAGACTGCAAAGCCGCTTGAACTGCAAGATCAGCAGTTCAAGCTCACCAGCTGCTCCTCAGAAACCCTATACAGGGTTGCTATGGGTCAGAATCGACTTGATGGCACTTAACAACAACAACAATACAAGGATATTGTTACGAATAAGAAAATATGTGTGACATGCCAAAGAGGTGAAAGCATCTCTATCATATAATGAAATACTTGGCATTTCAATTATGTACCGGTTTATTTATGTAGACATTAATGTTCTTTATTACAGCTTAAATGATCACATATATAATTCAGTTCTACTGTGGCGCTGTAGGATAAGCACTGGATCACAAAGTCGGTTAAAACAACAAGGTGAGCAGATCAAACTCACCAGCCACTCCTCAGAAACCATATACAGGGTTGTTATGTGTTGGAAACAATTCAATCATATTTAACAACAACATAGTTCAGTTACTTGTTAATAACAAAAACAACAAAAAACAATTAGGAACCCAATCCAAACAATAAAAGTTGAGAGAAGACCTAATTAATAAATTCAACTTGTACAACTCAAGAGAAACAAATGCTGTTCTGTAAGGCAATGATTTTAAAGCCTAGTCTTCATGATCACCTATACCATTAAAACGAGAGGAAAACAAACAGCAAAGGTCATAGAGCTAGAGGAGGAAAATGTGCTATAGGGCAGTTACATGAATTCTGTAAGCACACAATAAGCACTGGACTGTGAACCACAAAATCTGCAATTTTAGCCCACTAGCTGTTCCACAGGAAAAAGATGAGGTATCTGCTCTCAAGAAAATTTAAAGCCTCAGAAACCCTATGTAAGGTCACTATGAGTCGGAACCAACTTGAATGTAGTTAACAACAACAACAAAAACACAGGTGTTCATTGACAAAGTCCAGCAAGAACTAAATCTCTCATATTCTCAAATACCTACCACTTTCTACTTTATAACAAAGTGTTTTTATAGACACAACCATAGTCATATAGTCTTGCTTCAAGAAGATTGTTCATTGAAATTATACAAATCATTTTTTAAATCCCAAATCCTGAAAGAGGTGAACAACTAATGAGAATTATTTTAGCATTGCTAATAATATAGATAAATAAAAAGTATGAAAAGGTAATATATAGTAATATGGAAAAGGTCAGAGTAATTCTTTTGTAATAGGAAGAAAAAAAGTTTAAGATAACAAAACAAAGATATTAAAAGTTAACATTGCTTTAGGCATCAATATGTTGTAATTCTCTGGCAGAACACAGAGCAGATTTCCCCAGTCTCAAAACAGTAACTCATGGTGCCTACAGGTTCAATACATTTTTAGATAACAGCTCATTCTCACTGTTGGCTTGCAGGACAAGTAAGTGTTAGGAGCTTTGTCCAAGAAAGTAAAATTAGGGCCTTTATGTCCCAGAGTACTTTTCAGAGAGAAACAAATCAATTTGCAAATCTTATATTGTATGTTGATTTTCAGGTCTTATAATGTTTTCCAGGAGTTAAATATTATTAAATATTGACATAAAAGAATGTCTTAAAAAGATGAAAACTATTTGGTTGTAGCAGTCACATACTAGATTCTGAAGTTGTTTCAGGAACTGAACGGTACACCTTCAAATTGTGTCTTCAGAATCTTGCAGAGTATGTGGAAGGAAGTTAGTAGTTATTAAATAGATTAATAACTAGACACATTTTGTTAACAATGAAATGTTCTTCTCAATGGAATAGTGCCTCAAGTCAAATTTCCTCTGCAGTGGTTCAAGTAATTTCCTCAGAATAAGATTTGTTTCAGCTATAGAAAAAATATGCTGGCTTCTTATTGCAAAATATACGTTTGTGTCACAATATATGAGAAAGGTATTTGAATACTGTAAAGTATTATATAAATGTGAAAATATTATCTATTTATTTTTAAATGTTTTGTAGGCATCAGATATATGACACTGAGTATTCAGTTATTAGTGAGACACAATAGTTGTCATTTGTGTGGAGCTTTCTTGTGTCTAAGCAACTGACACAGTGTGATTGAATGATGTGTAAAGAAGCACATAAGAAATGAGAGAGCAATTGAGTTTATTGTGCAAGGGAAGGAGAGCAAGAGATAGTAACAGATAGAATGGCACTTCAAAGTGGATGTTTTAGATGGAGTGATATAAAGATGAAAGGAAAATGTACACTGTGGAAAGGAGAAGAGCCCTGACTTATAAGCAGATTGTTGGGTGGCACAAAAAAGAATTAAATGCTCATTTCTAGGCCTTAATTCCAAGCATGAAGCTAATAACATTTCTCACCCATGAAGGACTGTAATTGCATCCATAGTCGAGACCTACGTACTCAGGAAAATCTACATAGACCAACAGACTGTGTAGTACATACATGTAGATCCAGATGCAAAGCCGTGACATTAATATAAATGTCTTCTGGATGTGTTATCAGTCTTCTTCAGGGTATGAACATTATTATTTCTTAATGCATGAGCATGATATTCAGTAATGTTTAGGAGACTTATGTTTTTTTTTATTTTGGTCTATGTTGTTGTTTTTAAGTACTGTCCAGTTGGTTGTGACTCATAGTATCCTGTATATGGTTTTTGAAGAGCGGTTGGTAGGTTTGAATCTGCCACCTTGCAGTTAGCAATCCAGTGTTTCTCACACAGCACCACCCCAGTACTCTTTCTATATACATATGTGCTGTTGGTGTTAAGTGCTGTTGAGTTGGTTCCTACTCATAGGGGCCTGTATAAAGTTTGCAAGGAGTAGCTGGTGGATTTGAATTGCCAATCTTGTGGTTCACAGTCCAGTTCTTATTCAACAGTCCTACACCAGGAGTCTGTCTATCTGTCTATATCTATGTATCTATCTATCTGTAACAAAGCATTTCAACATTCTTCACATGTACTATTCATTGACATTAATTATATTTATCATGTTTTTCAGCCATTATCATTATCAGTTTCCAAATTTATCAGTCATCCTTAACATAAATTCACTATCTTCTAAGCAATGAGCATAAGATTTGCTTTTAATTTACATAATATATACAAATAATAGAAAGTCTTTAATTCCTCAGATTTTTTAACATATGAGAGTAAGTAAAAAAAAATATATTGCTAGGGTTCCAGTTCATGCACATATGTTTATTCCAAACAAAATGTGTTTAAATATGTCTCTGCAGAACATGTTTGCAGACAAGTTCTCTTCATAATATTTATCTTAATCTCGTTGTTGTTCTTGTTGTAAAGTACCATTGAAACAGTTATAAGTCTTGGCACCCCAGCGTAGGGTTTCTCAGGAGCTGCTGGTGGTTTTGAGGTCCAATGCTTATCCTACAATTCCTCATCAGGACTCCTTAGGCTTATTATTGTTGTTAAGTGCCATCAAGGGTTTCTGAGGAGCTACTAGTGAGTTTGAACCACTGATCTTGCAGTTCAAATCAACCTGTGGTCCAGTGCTTACCCAACAGCACTGCACCATTAAGTTACCTTAAAAAAAAAAGAAAGATACTTTATGTGGCATGGAGGAAAATATTTTGAGGTCTAGGCTAATATCCAATTTTTAACAAAACTCAAGTGCCCATCTTCCCAAATAATTGAAATTTTACAAAATTACATGAATGCTGCCCCACAAAAATAAGTTTTTAGATGGGCCAAGCATTTCTAGGAAGTTCAGAGAGACATCCAAGATGAATTCAAGACAAACAGATATTCCTAAATATTTTCATTAGGAACTCTTACTGCATTTACCCTACAGATTTTGCTCTTTCAGACTTTTGTTCTCTATATTCAAAGAACATTTATGTATTTATTATTTATAGTTGCAAGTTCTTTATGTTAGATAGACTTTTATTTTTTCCAAAGGGAGTATTTCAGAATTTCTATGTTTACTTGTCATAATCAAAACTGAGCTAATTACAATTGTTTACTGAAAACTCTAATTCAGTAATCCACAAGATATGTGGCTGCATCTCAGTTCTACAAAATTCCTACTGGACTAAGCTCACAGAAGCCATCAGAATTTTGCACAACTTTGTGATTAAACTGCGTTATCTGTATCATTAATACTGATGTGAGTGCAGCATTGTTTTAATTGCTGCTGTTCCTGAAATGTTGCTGTTGTTGTTAGGAGCCAGCGTTGGTTCTGACTCATAGCCACCCTATCCACAGCAGAATGAAACACTGCCTGGTACTGTGCCAGCCTCACAATTGTTGCTATGTTAGTTCCCATTGTTGCTGCCATTGTGCCAATCCATCACATTGGGGGACTTTCTCTTTTTCTCTGACCCTCCACATTATGAAGCATGATGACCTTCTCCAGTGACTGATCCATCCTGAAAATATGTCCAAAGTACAAGAGATGAAGTGTCACTACGTAGGCTTCTAAGGAGCATTCTGGCTATACTTATTCCAAGATAGATTTATTTGTTCTTCTGGCAGTCCATGGTACCTTCAATATTCTTTTCTAACACCATAACTCAAATGCTTCAATTCTTTTCCTTACTCATTGCCAACTTTCACATCCATAGGAGGTGACTGAAAATATCATGGTTTGGGTTAAGCAAACCTAAATCAAACTGTTATGTGGTACAAACTAATATTTACTCCTCAAACTGACATCTCTACTCTTTAACACTTAGAAAAAGTCTTTTATAGCAGATTTGCCTAATGTATTACATTGATTTCTTGACTCCCGCTTCTATAAATGTTGATTATGGATCCAAGCAAAATGAAATCCTTCACAATGTCAATCTTTTTTCCATTTATCATGATGCTATTTATTGGTCCAGTTGTGAGGATTCTTGTTTTCTTTCTAATAAGGGGCAATCCATAGTGAAGGCTGTGGTCTTTGATCTTCATTAATACTTTTAAGTTTTTTTCACTTCAGCATGCAAGATTGTGTCATCTGAATATCACTGACTGTTACTGAGTTTTATTAACAATCCTGATGTCACATTATATAATACAGTTTCTCAGATTGTTTGCTCAGCATACAGATTGAACAAGTATGATGAAAGCATATAACCCTAGCACACACCTTTCCTGACTTTAAACCACTCTGTATTCCCTTGTTCTGTTCAAATGACTGCCTCTTTGTCTATATACAATTCCTCATGAGTACAATTATGTGTTCTAGAATATTAATTCTTCAAATTGCTACTCATAGTTTGCTATGATCCATGCAGTCAAAAGTCTTTGCATAGTCAATAAAGTAAGCATCTTTCTGGTATTTTATTATTTCAGCCAAGATCTATTAGACATTAACAATGATATCTCTCATTCAGAAGATGTTCTGAATACAGCTTGGATTTATGGCAACTCCCTCTCCATGTATGACTAAAGTCATTTTTAAATTATCTTTGGCAAACTTTTATTTTCATATTATATAAATGATATTGTTTGATGATTTCCACATTCTGTTGAGTCAACTTTTTTTGTACTGGATAATAATATGGATCACCTTCAATCAGTTGAAAAGTTTCTTTCAAATTTCTTGACATGGAAGAGTGAGAAACTCCAGTGCTGCATTAGTTTGTTGAAACCTTTCAGTTTGTATTAAATCAACTTCTGGTGACTTCTTATTTTATTTTTCCCCCCATTAATGCTTTTAGTGCAGCTTGGGTGCATCAGTTCTTGATTACATGATACTTCATGAAATGGCTGAGCACTGACCATTTCTTTTTGTTACAGTAACTCTGTGTATACCTTCCATATTCTTTTGATGCTTCCTGCATCAGTCAATATTTTGTCCATAGAAAGTTCATGCTTTAGTTTTTTCCTTCAGTTATTTTAGTTTAAGAAATCTTGAGCATGATCTTCCCTTTTGGTATCTAACTCCAGGTCTTTGCACATTTTATTATAATACTTTATTTTGTCTTCTGGAGTTGCCCTTTGAATTTTATGGTTTAGCTCTTACTTTCTCATTCCTTGCAACTTTTTTTTAGCTTCTCTATGTTCAAGAGCAAATTTCAGAATCTCTCCTGACATCCATTCTGGTCTTTTTCTTTCATTCCACTGTTTTTAATAACCTTTTCCTTTCTTCATGTGTGATGTTCTTGATGCCATCCCATAACTCTTGTGGGTTTTGGTCATTAGTGTCTAATGTATTAGAGGTGTTCTTGGAATGGTCTCTAAATTCCAGTAGGATATGTTCAAGATCATACTTTGGCTCTTATGGACTTGCTTCAGTTTTCTTCAGTTTCACCCTGAATTTACATATGAACTGATGACCTCATTTTGATTGATGATATTGAACTTCTCCATCATCTCTTCCCACAGATATAGTCAATATGATTCCTGTGTTTTCCATCTGGTAAGGTTCAAGTGTATAGTTGTCTATTACGCTGTTGAAAAATTGTATTTGCAAAGAAGATGTTGATCTTGCAAAAATTCTGCCATGTCATTTCTAGCATCATGTGTATCACCAAGACTGTATTTTTCAACTATTAATTCTTCCTCTTTCTGTTTGACTTTTGCATTCTCATTACCAGTAATTCTCAATGCATACCAATTGCATGTTCAATCAGTTTCAGACTTATGAAACGAATAGAATTCTATTTCATTATCACTGGTTTTACTAGTTTACTCATAACTTTGAATAATAGTTGTATTAATAGGCTTTCCTTGTAGCAGTATAGGTAGTATTCTATCATAGTACTGCAAGATAGATCTTGAAATGCTCTTTTTGTGGAAGAATGTGGTACCAGTCCTTCCCAAGTTTTCATTCCTGGTATAGTAATCCATAGATTTATCTGATTCACAATGGCCAATACCAGTCCATTTCAGCTCATTAATGCCTGAGACATCAAACTTTATGTAATACATCTTATTTTCAACAATTTCCAATTTTCTAAGATTCATACTTCATACATTCCATGTTTTGATTATTAACTGATGTTTGCAACTCTTTCTTCAAATTTTGTATTGCGTCCTATCAGTAAATGAAGATCCTGAAAGCTTTGTTCCATCCATGTCATTAAGGTTGACTCTATTTTGATGAGACAGCACTTACCAAGTCTTATTTTGAGTGCCTTTTAACCTGAGGGGCTCATCTTCTGGAATTGTATCTGACCGTGTTCCACTGCTATTAATAAGGTGTCCAATGGCTAAGCCTTCAGAAGTGGTCTGCCTCTTTCTAATCTTAGTCTGTAAACTGCACTGAAACATATTCACCATTGATAACCTAATGCTATTTAAAATATTGATGGCAAAGCTTTAAGCATTCCACCAACACACAAACCACCACAGTATGTTACACTGACATAACAGTTGTAGTGTTTTTAGGAGCCAATAAGTCTGTTCTGAGTCATAGCGACCCTCTACAAAACAGAATGAAACACTGCCTGGCCCTGCTACAGCTTCATAAGAGTTGCTATGTTTGAGTATGTGTTGTAGCCACTGTGTCAGTCCATCTCATTGAGAAGCCTCCTCTTTTTCTGCTTTCCCTTTAATTTACCAAGCACAAAGTCCTTCCCTAAGGAGTGGTTTCTTCTGCTAACATAACAAAACTATTTGAGACAATGTCCCACCATCCTAACTTCTAAAGTGAATTCTGGCTGTACTTCTTGTGAAACAGATTTGTTTGTTTTTCTTACAGTCCATGTTATATTCACCATAATTCAAAGACAACAATTCTCTTCTCATTTTCATTATTCATTGCCCATCTTACCCATGTTCATAAGGCAACTGAAAAGACCATAGTTTGGGCTTGTTGTTTTTAAGTGCCATCAAGTCAGTTCTAACTCACAGCAACGCTGTATAGGGTTTTCAAGGAGTGACTAGTGAGTTTGAACCACCGACCCTGTGATTCAAACAATCTTGCAGTAGAGTGCTTTCCACTTGGTGAGGTTCAGGTGTATAGTTGCCTTTTATATTGTTGAAAAAAATGTATTTGCTATTAATTAACCTATAGTACCACACCAGCGAGGACCTTAATTAAAGCACATTTAAAAGGAATGCGATTTGAGTCCCTTGAGAATGCCAGTATTGCTGTTTTGACATAATGTAAACCAAAAGGAAAGACTATTTCAAGAAAGGGTTAGAGAGTTGGAAACATCACCTTAAAAAATGTATAGACCTAGATAGAGACTATATAGAGAAACAATAGCTTCATATGTTGGTACTTTGCTTAAAATAGTTTCTCTGATTTTATGGCAATATTTTAGAGTTACCTTCATATATTTTCTGGTCTTCTTTACAGAAATAGTATGAGAGTATTAAAGTAGGTAGCATATAAAGTTGTCAAGTCAACATAAAATGAATACACCAGTTTTTTGTGTGTTGTACATCTGTTTACATACAATCTGAATAAACATAAACATGTAGTTGAGCTGGCAATGGGGAGCGAAACCCCATGAAATGCTTAAAAATCTACTTTCTAAACCCAGTCTTTTACTGACTATCTGGGCTAATATCCTCCCTAGTTAACTTGCATGTTTCTTTGATATTCTAAGAATGTTTCTCTGGCTCTCTCCTCCATGGCTTGTTCTCTGAGTTTTGGAATCATAAACAAGTATTGCCTAAAGCATTTCTGAAATGTGTGAGTTTTGATTTCTCAGGATTATTGTTAGGTGCCATCAAGTCAGTTCAAACTCACAGAGGCCCTAAATGTGTATAACAGAACGAAACATTGCCCATTCCTGCTCCATTCTCATAATTGTTCATATGTTTGAGTTCACTGTTGCAGTCACTGTCTTAATCAGTCTTATTGAGGATCTTCTTCATTTTCTCTTACCCTCTACTCTGTCAAGCATGATGTCCTTTTCTAGGAACTGGTCCTTTGTGATAATGTATCCAAACTGTGGGAGACAAAGTCTCGACACTCTTGCTTCTGCTTCCAAAGGGCATTTTGGCTGTACTGCTTCCAACATAGATTAGTTCACTTTCCTAGCCATCCAGGATTTATTTATTCTGTATTCTTCACAAACACCATAATTCAGAGACATCCATTCTTCTTCAGTCTTCATTGCCCAGCTTTCACATGCACACAACACTGTCACCCACCTTTCCTGATTTTAAACCACACAATATCTCCTTGTTCTTTCTGAAGAACTGCCTCTTTGTTTATGTATAGGTTCTACAATTAAATGATCTGGAATTCCAATTCTTTGTAACATTTTCCTGAGATTGTTATAATTCACAGAATTGAGTGCTTTTTCATAGTCAATATATGCAAGGTAGATTGCATTATTTGTTCAATCAGTGCTCAATAGCGAGGAGACAAATTAATTTGTGTCACTTCCTGATGGCAGTCACCCATTTTTCCTGTTTGTCTAACCTTGCATTGTGTATTTGAGTCTAAATTTCACTCCATGACTTTTTAAAGTGCATTTATTAGTAGTAATTTATGCATTCATCTCTCTCACATTAGACAATATAGACTAATCTTAGAATCTGCTTGAAATATTATTTAATAGTAATTTACATTTTTACATTGGACTTTAAAAAATAAGTTAGAGTGATATGGAAATGAATACTTTTCCTTATATACTAATAATGCTGGTGTTCATGATGATCAGGAAGGTGATGTATTTGACATATTGATCTTAACAATTATAAATTGTCATAGATAACTGCTTATAGGGAACATATAAGCACATCTTACCTTTAATTGCATGTTCAGTTCCATTTGATATAATAATATAAAAGCAATAACAACATCAACAACAATAACGAAATCAATAGACAGACAAACCCAAAAACTAAAAAAGGAAAAACAAAAACAAACTTTTGAAACCATGTAAGACTTTAGGCTTAATGGATTTCATGATGTAAGCCTTTTATTTTTCCATCCACTTCAGCCTTGCTGAAAGGACATACTGTTTCTTACTTGATGTATTCTAAACATGATCTTACACAGTTTTTGCCTTAATTCACTGTTATAAACCACCTGCTACTACAAAGAAGATGTTTTAAATCTCAAAAACAACAAAATTAATAATCATATGATGCATGCCAGGTCATCTTGCTTTTTTTTTCCCCCCTGACCAAATAGACTAATTTAAATAAGTTACTTGTTCTACATTTGGATGCCGACCCAGGTAAATTGTGGTGACATCCAGAAATTACTTGTTAGGAAAAGGGTATTTAGAATAAATAGGCTGTGCTGTGAAGGAGCAGCAATGCCATAGATACACACATTTAGGAGCTTGATTAAATTTTGATCCTGAGTTCAGGCCAGTATTCAATTGAATACTATGGTACTCTCTGGCGTCTTACTTTGCAAATAGCGGTGTTCACTTGGAAAGTTAATTTAAAGGTGTGTGTGTATGTTTCACCTTGTTTGGCTTGCAGTAAGTCACATTTATAATAATAGATGTTTCATAGATGAAGACAAAATGCTGGGAGCTCACCTTAATGAAGCACACAGATAAGCAAACAAAATCCATTGTGCCATATGGCAATTATGCCATAAGGTAGAATTTATTACCAAATAAAGCTGTTGGCTTTTGCATTTCACAGTTTCTACTATACATACCCAGTGTTGTTTAGAAGTTCTCTGTAGGGTTAGCTGCCCAGACTTTGACAAAAATAACAATTTGTCCTTGTTGCCAGAGGTGTAAGAAAATGAAATCCAACTAGGACAGGGAATACAATTACTGGGTACGTCTGCCCCAGTCCTGTTGAAAGTGCCAAGAGTCACACTACTATGAAGACATTGAGCCTAATGAATAAAATGTATCTGTTTGATTATAGATAGGTTTATCCTTGTATCCAGCATCCACAGCAAAATTTTCTGCATGCTGAAATACTTTGCCACTAAAGAGAAAGTAAATATTTTCCTACTTTAGTTAAAGTGATTTAACATTGACCAAATGAACTATTAACAGCCAATTAGGTTGCTAAATTTTTATTGAGCTCACTCCACCTCCGTTTTGAAAAATGAATGCCATTTTTCATTTATGAAGTAATGCTACACTTTCTCTTAAAATTTTATCTGTTTTAACCCTGGTCATCCAGTCAGTGTGCTCACTCACTTCATGGAAATTTTTCTAGCATGTACTTGTCTTGGGGAGTCACTAAATAGTTCTTACATTTAATTCAGGTTATCCTCAAATTCTCAAATAAGTTATATTTGAGAACTGGCATTTTTATGGCTCAAAATCCCTTTTAATTTATACCCTTAATTAGGTCACATTAAGGAAAGTGTTTTTTGTTGTTGTTGTTGTTGTTTTTTTAATCCAATGCATCCATTCATCTATGAAAGTGGACATTTATGTTATTTCTTCAGATAAGATTGCTTTCTGTACTTCAGAACTCTTGATGCATTTAACAAGTGTAATTTCATAGCATGCATATATAGACGTTATAAATTGCACTCAGTGTAACTTTTATTCAGCCTATGAACTTATGCCTTTCACTTTTTTGTTTTCTCATGAATCCTCCTGTGTTTCTTCTTCTTCTTCTTTTTTTTTTTTTCATTAAGCATTTTCAAAATAGACTTTAAACTTGATGTTCTGTGATGCTTATGTTTAAAGCCCATCCCAACCTCCCCTCCTACAAGAACAAAGCTGGAGTGAAAACCCTACACTTCCACTTGGGTATGCAGTTTGACTTTCTCAATGAAGTTGGCAGAGATCCTTGAGGCTGAAAGGGAATCCTTCAAGTAGGACAATAGTGCTTTTCTTTGGCAGTAGGAAGAGATGCAAGAGAACACAATTAATTCCCTACTCTCGCCTTCAATGGCTCAATTCAGCTGGGCCCCCCCGGCCCCCATTCACCAGCATTTTCAGTGATTGGCATGCAAAGGAATACAGAAAAATGGATCTACAGAACTACTCCTCAACAGAGACAACTCACTTATCTATAACCTGTCAAATTGACCACCAATTAGTGTCAGTGTCCGAAATTCCATACACATTTGTCAAGACACTGTTTCTTTCCTTTTTTTTTTTTAACTTTTTAAAAAGATTTGGTCTATCAGAGTATATCCTTAAAACTTATCTTTTCCCATTATATATACTTTCTTCTCATTTTAAGTTGATAATAGTATGATAATATAAAGCTGTGAATAATATTAAGCCCAGTTCATGTAGCAATGGAAATTCCCTGAGAGGCAACATTAATAATGGGTTGGCACAATAAGTTTGCTAGAATTGGTTTGACGCCTTGACTGAATTTCTGAGGTGCATTTGTTGTTGCTTTGGGGAAAGTATGTATATTGGATTCAACCAAGCATAGAATCTTGAGTTAACCATTTATTTTCCTCATCCAGAGCACAATGATTTTAATAGTATCCTCTTTCCTATTTAGAATAGGTGGAACAAAAGCCATAAGCTTTGATGGGATTAGTATTGCTAACCTTACACCAGCTGACCATATTGTTGTTAAGTACTGCAAAGTCGGTTCCAACCGATAACAACCCTGTATAGGGTCTCCAAGGAGCAGCTGGTGACTTTGAACTGCCGACCATGTGGTTCAAACCGACCTTGTGGTTCAGCACATTAACCTGCAACACCACAGCAGGACTCCGCTGACCATAGAGTGAGAAAATATCAGTAATTTCTATCTGTTTAGTATGCAACTTGACTGGACCTCATTCCCAAGAGTATGTTTAGAGTGTGAAGAGAGGGCAATTAGTGCTTCATTTAGAGAATAATTCAACTCATCCTCCTAATCTAATTTTTCCTTCACCTTCCCTCTGTTGAATTAATGTTTGTGAAATCTGGGGACATCACCTGCTGATTTTTAGAAAATTGAAAAAAAAAAATTGGCTAGGAGCTTCATTCTGGGTAAAAACTTTGATCTTTTTAATGGAGTCCTGGAGTGGAGCTATAGGATAGGCACTTGACCACAAGGTTGATTCCAACTGCAAGATTCGTTGTTCAAACGCACCAGCCTCTCCTCGGAAAGCCTATATAGGGTTGCTATGGGTTGGAACTGACTCAGCAGCACTTAACAACACAGTGGACTTCTGGTGTGGTGCTGCAGGATCAGCACTGGACTGCAAACCACAAGACCGGCAGTTCAAACCCACCATCTGCACTTTGGAAATCCTATACAGAGTTGCTATGAGTCGTAACCAATTCATTGGCACTTAACAGAATCAACAACAATAATTAAATAACACTTTTAACAATGAGACTAATATAATGCTTTTCTTTAATTTTCTGTTATTCATTTTGGCTTTATTTCTAGCATTCCTTGGTTGAGATAGTGATCTCTATTATAAAGAATCTAGGTTCTGGGGTTCCACAAGATTTCACAGACTCAAAGAAAGATGATCTGATTATTGGACATCTAAGAGGTGGGGTGCTATAGGATAAGCACTGGACCATAAGACCAGTTTGAACTGCAAACTCATCAGATGATCCTTGGAAACCCTATGGAGAGCAACTAAGAGTTAGAATTGACTCAATGGCATTTCACAATAACAATATGAGGCAAGGGTTAAAAAAAAAAATGTGTTTTGACATATTATCTCACTCTTCTCTTAAAGTCAGCAATTTGAAGCATATTGACATAAAACAGGAAAGAAGAAAGCAACATTGCATTAGTAACAAATAAAGAAAGAAAAGGTAATAAAGCCACACAAGAGTCAGTGCTGTTCTCAGTGAAACTCCAAGTAGTACCTAGCATTTAGTCCCAACCATAGGTCAAGCTAAGTTCATTACATGCATTCTTTCACTTTACCCGGTACTTGTTGAGTTCACACCAACTCATGGGAACATCATGTGTTACAGTGTAGAACTGTGCTCATAGGTTCTCTTGAAGGAAGTAAATTGTCAGGTCTTTCTTCCACCGCCAATATTTTAGTTAGCAGCTGAGCATGAACCGATTGAGCCACCCAGGACTTCATTGTCCCATTTACTTTTCTCAAAATCACACAAGACAGCAACTGTTTGATGAGGCACCCAGACACACTGGTGCCTCATCAAACAAATGATACAAAATTAAGAGGAAGTTAAGTTATGAAGCCACATCCTCAGCTTGTGAAATTGATTGTTAGAAGAGTCAAGTAATTTAGGAAGGGTTACACAATTGGTAAGTAAATGAATGCATCCTGATTCAACTAATTCAGACTGGTTATCAACTTTGATCCTAATGACTATGGTATGCTACACATACTTAATTAAGTTGTAAAGGAAAACTTCTTAAACAAGACATAGTTATGACTCTAATACAGATATAAAATGGAACCTGTAAAACATTTTATTTAATTAGTTAATGAAGAAACCAATAAGTTATAAAAACTAGTCCAAAGGAGAACCCAAAATATCACACATTATAGTTAAAGAATGCCAGAAGAAAAGAAAAAAAAAAAAAAAAAAGACACAGGTCGATAGCAAGTTGATATTTGCATTCCACTGGATGTAATTTGCACTTTTATGGACAAGAATTATAGGTATTTTTATCTCCACCTGCATTAATTACTCATTAATCTCCTAAAGTGTTCCAAAGCTGAAAGAACTTAGAAGATTCAAAGTTTGTTCTCATGTTGTTGTTATGTGCTGAGGAGTTGGTTCTGACTCATAGTGACCCTGTACAGAGTTTCCAAGGCTGTAAATCTTTACGGGAGCAGAAAGCCTCATCTTTCTCCTGTGGAACAGCTGGTGGTTTCGAACTGCTGACCCTGAGGTCCGCGGCCCAATTCGTAACCACTATGCTACCAGATATATAGAAGAGCAATAACAGAGAAAGGTGTATTTACTGTAAAAGCTTCAAAGATAGCAGGCAGACTTCCTTGATTTTCCACGGCTGGGTGAGTTGCATAAGACGTACATTGTCTCCAGGACTTAAATGTACCAGGGTACCAAAGTTTCTTATACATGGATGCATTTATCATTGACTGACCTCCTTTCTAACTTCCTTCCTTTCTACTTCTTCCCTTCTTTTTCTGAGAAATTATAGTTTTGTATAGGAAGCAAGTATTGAATAGTCCTGGACTTAATTTAATACTCTTTTATAAACATGGTTGGCATCTGCCATTCAGCAAGTCCTTGTCTCATGGAGTAACTGGAACATTTATTTTCCTTTTTCAAGGTGGTTACACAAATGTTTCTCTTAATTTTTTTTATTTGTCTCATTTAATTTTATTTTTGTATAAAAATTGTAAGTGTGTGTAAGTGCTGTTGAGTTGGTTCCAACACATAGCCACTGCTGAACTGCTGACTTACACTAATTCTACCACGCTGTACCAGGACTCCTGGGAAAAGAGGTTAAACTATGTAGAGTGGTCACTTTTACACTGAAAAGGCTCAGAGTTTCCAAATGTAGAATGTATCTTCTACACATTGAAACTCTGGATTGATTTTACTACATGCATAAAATATCTGTCTGCTTATGTATCTTATCACTGAGAAAAATACGACCCTGAAGAAGGCTAAAATTGGTTCCTGGGAAAGGTGCAAAATAATTTACTCTTTTTATATGTAAATCATAGCTATGTATAGCGTATATAAGCAGATATACATTTATATATAGTATAAAAGTCTTACGGGATTTGCAGTTAAGAATAAATGTCTTAAGCGAATCCTGGTAGTCCAGTGTTTAAAATGCTTAATTGCTAACCAAAAGGTTGATGATTCAAACCCAGCAGCCTCTCTAAATAAGAAATACATGAAATCCAGCTCCATAAAGATTGTTGTTGTGTTGTAGAGTTGGCTACAACTAGTAGTGACCCCGTACATTATTGCCAAGGAGTGACTGGTGAACTTGAACTGCCAACCATGTGGTTCAAACCGACTTTGCAGTCCAGCGCATTAACCACAGTGCTATACCAGAACTCCATAATGATTATGACCTAAGAAATCCTATGGAGCAGTTCTAATGTGGCTTACGGCATCATCATGGGTCAGTCTCCTCTCTGCGGCACACAACAACAACAGAGATACATTTTCAAGAAATGTTGACACGGTCTACTCAATTCACTGGAACAATAAATTTCAGTATGATCAGTTTATGATTTTCTCCATTTTCTTTTGCTCACACTGAACAGACTAGTTCTGTTGAGTGTATGCAGACTTAGCTAGTCACTCAGACTCTTCTGCTGTGAAGTCATACTATGTTATGCTTTGTAACTTAATTGGAAAAACAAATCTTGTTTGACATTATATGACTTGTTTCTCATTGTGATGTACCAAGCTAAACACCTTGACTTTTAATTAGTGTGGCACTGTGAGTTAATGCTCTGGACTGCAAAGACATTTGAATCACAGTGTCATCTGTTCATGCTTATCAGCCACTCCTTGGAAACCCTACACAGGATCATTATGGGTCAGAACTGATTGATGGAACTTTACAACAACATCCAATAAAATGAGAACATTTTATTGCTTCTATTTCTTAGTATAGACTCCTAGTGTGACACTGTAGGATAACACTGGACTGCAAACCACAATGTTGGCAGTTCAAACCTTTCAGCTGCTCCTCAAAAATCGTATACAGGGTTGCTATGAGTCAGAACCAAGTCAACAACACTTAACAACAGCAACAGCAACTTCTTAGTGTAAGACTCTTAGTGTGGCACTGTAGTATCAGCACTGCACTTTGAACTACAAGGTTGGCAGTGCAAACCTACCAGCTGCCCTTCAGAAACCCTATAGAGTTTTACTATGAATAGGAACTGACTGGATGGTACTTAGAAACAACAACATTTCTCAAGTGTAATCTAGATGCTCTACAGGTCACAAAAACCATAGCTAGAAGAGCCACACCAAGAAACTCATTGCACTGCTCTGAACAAGAAAGAGAGCAATATGAGAAGAAACTAATAGTAGACTATATCCATGGATAATAATTCTGCTGTTCAGTGTAGTCCCTCATGGGTTTAAAAATGCATCTTCATTACCGATGTGAACTTAGGCACCATGTTTCCTCACCTATTAAATAGCAGTTACAATAATTGTATCATGAAGTGGCTTTGAAGATAAATATATATAATGTGCTGAGCACCCTGCCTAATCCAATTGTTTAATTAATATTAAGGACAATGAAAATGATGATAATGGAATTAGCATTAGTAATAATTCAGCTTTGTAAGTCGTACTGAGCTGGGACAAACATGAAAGTTGAAGCTAAGCTTTGCTCTAAATCATTCATGACTTAAATGCAAAAAATTGATGTGGAAATAATCTAACTGGCATTCCTCTGATGCCACATTGTTGTTGTTGTTAAGTGCCTTCAAGTCAGTTCAAACTCATAGGGTTCCCAAGGAGTAGCTGGTGAGGTTCAAACTGACCTTGTGGACAGGTAATAAATAACATGTGCAATATTTCTGAGTATTATTTGCTGATATAGCAAGTGGCATGATATAGTTAGTGCTGGATGTACCAAAAACATCTAAAATTGTGTGAATATCCTGAAATTTAGTTCCAAATTAGAAAAATAACATTAATAGTTACATAAAAATTAACAGCTTTAGTATAAATAAATAAATAAATGACAACAATTGTTTGGGAGTCTTAATTAACTTACAATCTTAATTGGTTTACAGAGGTGAAAAAGTTATATATATAATTCAACAATCTTACTGTAACTATTTTAGATTAGCCTCTGTTTCTCTAGTTTTATCAAAGCCACTGAAAATAGGGATCAGTATGTCAATTTCTATTGACAGTTCCCATATCCATTGAAATAACCAAGAAAATATGCAGTCATTAGAAGAATGGGTGGCAAAATTATCCTATTAACTTTATAATGTTGTTGTTGTTGTTATGTGCCGTGGAGTCGATTCCGACTCATAGCGACCCTACACAGGGTTTCCGAGGCTGTAAATCTTTATGGGAGCAGAATGCCTCATCTTTCTCCCGCAAAACCGCTGGTAGTTTCGAACTGCTGACCTTGCAGCTCACAGCCCGATTCGTAACCACTATGCTACCAGAGCTCCAAAATTTAAAATGCCATGTGACAGTGAAATTTATTATCATCCAGACTTCCTGATGTGGCACTGTAGGAGCACTGTACTGATAACTGCAAGGTCAGTGGTTCAAACCCACCAGCTGCTCACTGGAAATCCTACAGTCAAAACCAACTCGAAGGCACTTAACAACAACAGACTTCCATATTTTTTCACCTTATTTTAAAAGTACTTGGCAGTGGTAGTAAACTGTAGTAACTAATTCCAGGTTGGAGCCTTGCCTGGGTAGGAATTATTAATTAGTTATGTCATAAAAATTGCCTTATTGGCCTAGTGCTTACCTATCCTGAAAGCACATATGTTTGTTTATTTGTTTTTGTAAAGTTTTGTATAGCCTGAGAGATCACTTGTCTAAAAGAATGCTATAAAACATTTCAGTATGTTCTCTGTAGCAAAATCATTGTCTCTGATTTCTAATGACTATATCTGAAACCTAAATGTTACTGGACACATTACTTTTATTTTGCCCCAGATTCATGTACTTAATTAGACTTGAAGACAATGTTACATAACAAAAAATGACTTGAAAATACGATGTCCACAGACAATATGAGGACATATTGATTTTAAAAATCAAGAAATATACTTTAAAGAAACCACCTGACCGTGTTGTATGTCCTGGTGTTAAGCACTCAATTGTAAGGTCGGGTTGAACCGCAAGGTCAGCAGTTCAAACTCACCAGTAGCGGCTCGTAAATTCTACCCGGGGTTGCTATGAGTCAAAAGAGACCCTAACGCAATAACCAACAGCATAATGAAAAGGGGCATGAAATTCAATTCTTTCAGTCCCTTTATTTATTCAGGCATTTAGTGACCTGATACCTCACTCTAGGTTCTTTAGAGGAACAAAACCAATTAACTGTATAGAGGGAAATTTGCATCAAGGAAATGGTTCACACAATTGTGAAGAAATAGCCCATGCAACTGTTGTTGTTGTTGCTGTTATGTGCCATGGAGTCAGTTCCAACTCACAGTGACCCTGTACAGGGTTTCTGAGGCTGTAAATCTTTACGGGAGCAGAAAATTTCATCTTTCTCCCACGGAACAGGGGGTAGTTTCAAACTGCTGACCCTGAGGTTCACAGCCCAATTTGTAATCACCACACTACCAGAGCTTGTAGTTAGGTAAATCCCAAAATTGTGGATCAAAGTAGAGGTTGACAGCTTCTGCTGTCACATGTGCTTACAGGGGCTCAGGAATTCAAATCCTGCCAGTTAGGAAAGAGGCTGAAGGCTTTTGCTGGCTCATGGGGTTGGCAAATCCAAAATCTGCAGATCAAGTGACAAGTGGTAGGCCTCTGCTGGTATACATTCCGGGAACTAGAAAGAGTGCATGGTCAAAAAAAGGGAATGATATTTGCCAGAAGATCTATTTATACACTGGAGGCAGACAACAACCCAAGAAACCTTCCCTTCCAACTTGCAGACTGCTCACATCAGATAGAAAAACAGAAGGTAATCGTACAGTATCTGTGAAATCACTGAGAATCATAGTTTTGAACTGTTGACCCATAACATTCACCACAACCAATATGCATTGAGCAGTCACTATGTTCAAAATACTTGGACCAGAGAAGACACTAACTCCTTGGCCACATGGAATTTGTATTCTAGTGGGTAGGAATATAGCTTTACAAACAAATTGTATGATTCCAGGAAGCAATTATCCCCTAAAGAAAATAAAGCAGCATACATAGATAAAAACTGACTAAACAGGATTGCTTTATTTGGAAATTATAGGAAAGTATGCATAGACTTAAAGACAGAGAAATAAAGGGATTAATTATTTCTGGTAGCGTAGTGGTTATGAAAGGAGCTCTGGTAGCGTAGTGGTTACAAATCGGGCTGCGAACCTTAAGGTCAGTGGTTCGAAACTACCAGCCGCTCCGCGGGAGAAAGATGAGGCTTTCTACTCCCGTAAAGATTTACACCCTCGGAAACCCTGTACAGGGTCGCTATGGGTCGGAACCGACTCGACGGCACTTAACAACAACAACAACAACAACAAGTGGTTACGAATCGGGCTGCTAACCTCAAGGTCGGCAGTTCGAAACTACCAGCAGTTCCGTGGGAGAAAGATGAGGCTTTCTGCTCCCGTAAAGATTTACAGCCTCAGAAACCCTGTGCAGGGTCGCTATGAGTTGGAACCAGCTCCACGGCACACAACAACAACAACAACAACATATATATATATATCAAAGCTCAATCATTTCCTGAATTTGAAAGAATGGTAGTTCAGCTCAATGAACTTCTGTTTCCTTATCTGTAAAAGAAGTATCACACCAACCTTGAAGAATTATTGATGATTACAGTGAGTGCATTGTCAGTTCCTGGTAGAAATGCTTGGTATGTAAGAGGTCCTCAATAATCATCATTCATTGAGAACCATACAAGTCAAATCACGCAGACCCCTCATGTGGCCACTTCTTATCCATAGGACAAGTTTCCCTTTAGATTGCTTTTTTAAAAAGACATTGTGGACTAAATGTGTAGTCATATATTTGAGCTTAATTTTTAATTTCCACTGGAAATGGAGCAATTATTCTGTGGTCATGAGATTTTGATGTTTTGAAAAGGTAAAGGAAAGGTGGTCATGATATTTTTGGAAATTACTTATCTTAGTGGACCTGGATCAAATGCAACATCACTGACTTGCATTTCATGAACCACCTGGCTGATCATCTGCAAAACAACAGACTGTGTGACTTTAAAAGAATCACTTCCACACCTTAATTTTCTGTAAATGAGCAGTCTTGCATAGTTGTTTTATGTATGAGGAGTTTAAGCCTAGATTACAAGGACTCTTAAAATATGCAATTGTTTAAATGTAGTTTGCCAGTCTATTTATTATTAAATTATTTTATGTTTTGGTGCAAAGTCTCCTCAACTAAATTATCAAGCCCTTGAGACCAAGTACTCAACTATGTTTTAAAATTATTCTGGAAAGATAGTAAAAAAAAACAAAACAAAACAAAACAAAAAAAACAACTAAGTGTTATGTACATAAGTGGTCAATTGTTATGGTTAAATACAATTATGTTACGTAATGTATTTGAAGAAGCTTATTGCAAATTTACTAGAGCTTATCACAAAAGCTTTGATTTTTCATTTCATAAATAAGAAATCAAAGCTTCAAAATGCAAAGTAGCTTGTCCTGAAACCAAGTAGAAAGATTAGTAAATACTGGAATCTGTTCTTTTTCATTAGCCCAAAGAGTTTTTTGATGTTAAATAAAATATTTTTCTATTTCTATGAGAGCATGGAAATGAATTTAGCCTTACCAAAGATGTGCTTTGAAATAATTCCTGTATTATTATGATGCGAAGTATTAGAATGTTCTAAAGAGTTTTAGTCAAATGGTTAATGTAAATATTGATTGCAGGTTAGAAAGCACTAAACACAAATTTTAGAGAAACCTTTTAAAAGATTTCTAGTGAAGTGAAGGTTTATATATGCTCATGAATAGGGAAGATGTCCAAATTTGGACTTATTCTGTAAGCATACTCTTTGGAGACAGATGCATATGAAAAGTGAAATATGCCATACTGCATGATTACTTAAGTGTATGAATTTGATCATTCTCATAAAACACAATTACCTAAATCCCATTGGCAAAATAGAACACTGAGAAGAATCAAGACCATAGGTGGTAACACAAAGGAGGAGTACAAATTAGAATGCACTATAATGCTAAGTGATAAACCAGAACTGGAGAGAGAGCCAGGAAAGGTAGAGGAAGGAGAAAATGTAGCAACATTAGAAAACCCAGTTTAATTGAGTTAAAGAGCACCTATTATTTTATTTTTTCTTGTGTGGCGTAATCTCTGTTAACTGGTTTAAAATTTCACATGTGCAAAGGGTTTTCAGTAGATTATTTATTAAACATTTTACAAATTATTTATTCTCTATTTAAATTTTTAGAGACTTTCTGCAGACAATGGACTGAGACTGTCTCATTTCAAGTAGCTCACAGAATTTTGACTTAAATTGACTGAATATGTCACAGAATCAAAGTTGTAATTGACCCAAACTGTTAAAATGATGCTAAAGTATTTTAGTCTTCTCTCCTTGGAAATCCTATAGAGGGTCATTATGAGTCAGAAGGTAATCAGTTTTTTGTCTCCTTCACCACATTCTGTTTCAGAACTTTTTCTCTATATAATTCTAAATTTGTTAGCTTTAATGATAATTAAGTATCTGATGAACTAATTATGAGGTGGTAGTGGCTGTGTGCCATGAAATCGGTTCCAACTCATTGAGACACTCTATAGGGTTTCCAAAGTGGCAAATCTTTATGGGAGCAGAAACCCTCATCTTTCTCACAAGGAGTGACTGGTAGATTTGAACTGCTGATCTTGTAGTTAGCAGCTCAACTTGTAACACACTACACTACCAGTGTCCCTTTATGAAGGTAAGTCAAAACGTATTGCATGAAACCTCAGAAACCTTTATTTAACGAGAATATAAAAATGTGGCACTGTTGCTTCTTGGCATAGCCTCCATTTATTCTATATCCTTAGATGAAAGAGTTGTTTCCATCTCTATAACCTATCTTGGAAGAATTCTGCTCTCTTCAATTTACACCATATCAAAATTTCAGTTTGGGCAGTCTCGAGGAACTTGAGTCATCTTCATTCTTTGTGTTGTGAGAAAAATAAAGAAGTCAAAAGGGGCAAGATAAGGGCTGTAGGATGGATAGAATAAGTTTTCCCAGTGAAATTGTCATAGGGCAGCCCTTGCTACTCTTAAAGAATGAGCAACTGATTCAAAAAAATAACAATGACAAAACATTCCTCATCACAGCTTTCCTGGCCATTTTCTCACCTGTGCAGTTTTCAATTTTCTTAAAATATATTCCCTGTTAGTCCCATGGTTATCCTTTACCTTTGAGAAGATCTATCAAGATGACCCCTTTTGAATCACCAAAAGAGCTACCATAACCTTCTCACTGACCTGTTTGTATTGAATTTAACTGACCCAGTAGAGTCCCCGTTTTTAATGGGCCAATTTTTTTTTAAGGCACTCTAAAAAATTTTACTGAAAGAACTTATCTTCAATAATCCACTGATCACAGAGTCATGTTTAAATATTTTTTGATGGGAAACAAATCTGTGCATGTATGAACTGGAATCTTAGAGGCAATAGTTTTGACTACCCTTACATGCTTATCTGGGGGATATTAGTATGTTGTATACACTTATGAACATTCAAGAAATTAGGAAAACCTAAAATTTGAAATTTAATATTATTCCTCAGATGAGTATAAATGTGATGGACCAGAAAAAAATTGGAAAACTGCTTACTGAAAATCAAAGAAAGGGGAAAGAAAAGATGGAATGAAGGAAGAGAGAGGGTGAGAGAAGGAGAAAGAAAACACAGGAAACCAAAGACAAAAACATGTGTTTCTCATATAGTTTTGAGATATGTTACCTAATTCCTTCTCTTATGCATATTCTAAGGAAGCTTCAAATCTATAAAATTAGTCATTTCTTTAAGTATACCATAAAAAATTATAATGTCTTCCAAATCTGAACCAAAAATAAAATTGCAAGTTTATTTCACAAATAGCATTTAAAAAATAGTAGCTCCTTTATGAGCTTACTTCACCTTGAGGCACATTGTATAGCACCAAATTTGCAGCTATAATTACTTATATCAAGACTTTCCTGTCAAAGACCTATACTTCCTGTAATCTAGAATGTAGTTCTCCAAACCTGTGGCCAAACAATACGGTGTTTCATGAGTTGAAAAAATTTGTTCTGTTTCTTATGTGTGCTTTATTTTCAAAGTGAGGATTCCTTTGCCCAGCAGCATAATTTTAATTTGCTAAATTAATGATAGGCAGAGTCCTGGTTAACCAGTGACGCTGTGGGTTAATACACCAGACTGCAAAACAGTTTGAACTGCAAAATGGCTGGTTCAAGCTCACCAGCTGCTCCTTGGAAACCCTATACATGGTCACTATGGGTTAGAACCGACTCGACAGCACCTCACAACAACAACAGGCTGAGAGCTGAGGGTAACGTGCAGGACTGTAAATTTAGTTTGAACCACGAAGTCAGCGGTTAAAGCCCAAATATACAAGGTCACTGTGAATCGGAACCTACTTGAGGATGGCACTTAACAACAACAACAACAACAGCAAAGGCTGAGGACCATGCTATCTACTTCTAAAGGAACAACAACAACAACAAAGGCTGAGGACCAGGCTATCTACTGCTAAAGGAAATGGCCAGATGACGTATTGCACTGGGCAAATCTGCTGCACAGGAACTTTTTAAAGTGTTGAAGAACAGAGATGTCAGCTTGAGGACTAAGGTGCGCCTGACCCAGGCCATTGTGTTTTCAATAGCCTCATATGGATGTGAAAGCTGGACAGTGAATAAGGAGGATCGTAGAAGAATTGATGCCTTTGAGTTGTGGTGTTGGAGGAGAATACTGAAAGTGCCATGGACTGCCAAAAGAACCAATAGATCTGTTTTGGAAGACGTGCAGCCAGAGTGCTCCTTGGAGGCCAGGATGGCTAAGCTTTGTCTCTCCTACTTTGGACATATTGTCCAGAGGAAACAATCATTGGAGAAGGATGTCATGCTGGGTAGGGTGGAGGGTCAGAGAAAAAGAGGAAGACCCCCAACGAGATGGATCAGCCAGGTGGCATCATTGATGGACTCAAGTGTGACAACGGTAGTAAGGTTGGCCCAGGATCGCACATTGTTTTGTTCTGCTGTGTATAAGGTCACTATGAGTCGATACTGAACTCGATGGCAACTGACAACAACAACAACAAAGTCCTCTATATATTTGTCTTTTGTCAAAAATGTAAGAAATTTGACATGATCTTCATACCAAATTAATTTATGATCCAAATTACAGAAAAGCAAGCTAGACAAACACTGTATGAGTGAAACATAAAATGCAAGGTCATGAGGTTTCAATTTTGAGAGTATAGTAGAATATGTGACTGTAGAGTTAGCAGTGTGAGTGAAAGGAGAGGATTTGAGTTTAAGAATGAGAAAACTTTCTGAGGGAAAAATATCAAAAGGACATTTTAGGGAAGAGGAGATATTTTTTTTTTTTTTTTCAATGAAGTTGAACTAATTTAAATTCAGGGTTATTCACTTAAGTAAATCATTAGTGAAATCCTGAAAATAAAAATATCTTCATTGTATGACCAGATATGATGTATTTGTTTAATACACCAAAGGGATAATTCGTATAGTGTCATGTTAAACAGATTTGAAATCAGTTTACAGGCACACATCCAAACCTATGTTGTAATTGAAAAGGAAGATAGCTCCATACAGTGAAAAAAATGTTGTAATAATGAGTATAGTAATACTCAAAATATTTACAGACTTTTAAAAATTCCATGGCAATTCTTTCTTTTGCCTCTGACTTCTAAAATATTTGTTTCCAACAGTTCAATGCATAGACACTGCTAGTTAGAAGCAACAGAAATAACAGAGTTATCCACATTTCTTATTATCCTCACAGTTAAATCTAGCATAAAGACAACATGATATTTTTAAATCACCAGGATCCAGATTGTAGATGTGATGGTGTCAGTTGGTTTTTCATATGAATCTCATCAGCTTCAAACTCGTCCTTTTCAGGAAATAACAGAGGGAACCACAGAGCTTGGAATGTCCCTGTTTCTTATGGCAGTTAACAGCAGGGCCTTACTTTGCATTTTGAATATAAAAATTACATATTAATTATTTGTCTCCCATGAATCTTCTAAGTCTTCTGATCAAGAACCTGAGTCTTCTGACAACAAAACTACTGCAATTTGAGCTGCAACTGGACTTTTTGCAACTAGTCATTCACTTAGCCCTGCACATAACCATCAAATTGGCTGTAAGAATTCCCTGCTCAAAGAACATCTATGGTTCCCCATTGCCTGCTCAATGACATAGAAATTCCTTAGCCAGGCATTCAAGTCCCTATGCAATCAGACTTTAATGGACCAATCCCAAACTATTTCACTACTCTCCTATGTATTCTATGAGTAGAAGTTCAATTATCCAGTTTTATGTCCACATGTAGCACTTAGTCTATAAAATTATTTTCCTGACTCTATAAATAATACTAGTTTATTTTAGAAGATTAGGAAATCTTCTAAAGGAAAAGACAACAATGAAAATCACATATATTTTGGCCACATGAAGAAAATTCATACTAATCACTAATGATACGGCAAGTTGAAATAAATGTAGTGATGATATACAAAATTTATAGAACTTTTTGATTTGATAGTATTTTTGATAATTATATGTCATAGCATAGAAAATGTTTTAGGTATATATTTTTCTATATATTTTTATAACTATAATGGTGCTATTACTCTTCTAAATAGGAACTTTACTTTTGAGTGTGATAGGAGGCAAAAATATTACATAATTGTCTTTCAAGCAAATTATCAGTCACCTGGATACTAGGTATGTAATAGTCTAATAGTTTTGTTATTACATTAATCACGAAGGCTGTTACTGTTATTGATGCGTGCCATTGAGTTGGTTCCGACTCAGAGCGACCCTAAATATGGTTTCCAAGGAGCATCTAGTGAGCTTGAACTGCTGTCCTTGTGGTTCAAACTAACTTTGCAATCCAGCTCATTAACCCAGAGTGCCACACTTGGACTCCCTGTATATATGAATCTCGATTTCTATTAGTGTTAATCCACCACTTTTTAACTGTCAATTATTCTTTCAGGAGCACGCACAGTGGTTTCATGTTTTAGTGCCTAATAATGCAAATCTAAATACTAGCCCTCTTTTCCCGAATATTTTAGTAATTCTTGTTTTTTTTCTGTTTTTTTTTTTAATCTTTACTTGGATTAGAATTTTGAAACTTTATCATGCCCCTCTACAGTGCAAGGGAGGAACAAAGTTTGTGAGAAGTATAAAGGATAAGGAAAGATGATGATTTGGGCATACAACATGGTTTTATTTTTCTTTCCTTCTGTTTGAAAATATTTTCTTTTATCCTTACATAACAACTCATACATGTTAAAACGCAATGCTATAGCTTGGTTCAGCAAGACCCGCATCTTGTAGTCAGTGTTTTAATGTTGTCCATCATTCTGTGTTCAGGTCACACTGTTAGTTATGGGTTAAATGCAGTGATTCATAGTCTGCTCTTCATGGTAAGTTGTCACATGGGCACAGTTTGCCCATTTTACAGATGAACTAAAGATGTTAAGATTGCAAGATAAAAAAAAAAAAAAAAAAAGAAGAAGAATGAAAGAGATGAAGTTATATTCCTATCTAGAACAGCAAAAAAAAAAAAAAAAACAATAATGTCAGTCTGATTGACTACTACAAGAACATAATTTGTTGAATGTAAAGCTGATGATCTTGTCTGTAAAGCTTCACTCAATTCACAAAAAAAAAAAAAAAAAAAAAAAAAGAAGAAGAATGAAAGAGCCTGTATTCTGCCTGAGTACAAAGCCTATAATTATTTTGGTTCATAAACTGCTAAGAATAAATGGACCTGAAATACAATCCTAGCGATTTTGCTAGTTCACTGTGCAAGTCCCTTACATCCTTCACATTTGATGTATTTTAACAGAAGTTCTGGAGCACTTGCAGTTTTCTGATCTTTAATGCAGGAGACTGCCTTTTAAAAGGAAGCTCTCAGCCCTTTTATGATAGAGAAAGCTTATTAAATTCAAGGAATTAGTATGGCTATTCAGAAAAGAAAATTTTAAGAAAGATTCAATCTTGGGATATCTGGTGGAGATTTAGAAATGTTTGATTATTTAACAACACTGAATCATGTGTTCTAGATTTAGATTTATCTATTAATGTTTGATTTTCTTCCTTTTGTTACTATTCTGTTTTCTTGTCCTCGATGCTACTCATTGACTATTATCCCCAAATAAAACTGAAGCCAAATAATTGGAGATATTTTAACATAAACCTAGAGTTAAAATATAAATAGAATATTCACTGTTGGGGCAAAATGCTAATTGCAATATATTGTTGTTGGTAAGTGCTTTCAAGTTGGCTCCAACTCATAGGGAACCTTTATAGGGTTTCTGAGGAGTGGCTGGTGAGTTTGAACCAGCAACCTTGCAATTCAAACTGACTGTGCAGTCCAGTGCATTAGCCCTCAGTGCCACACTTCTTTTTTGAAAGATACAACACAAAAATATTAGTTGTGATGTGTACATATACATAAAATCAAATGCATACACATACAAGCAAATATATGTATAATATATATATATATATATATTTGTTGTTGTTAAGTGCCGTCGAGTTGGTTCTGACTCATAGCAACCCTATACAGGGTTTCCAAGGCTATAAATCTTTACGGGAGCAGAATGCCTCATCTTTCTCCTGCGGAGTGGCTAGTAGTTTTGAACTGCTGGCCTTAAGGTTCACAGCCCGATTCGTAACCACTACACTGGCAAATAAGGAACATACGAACTTTTTTTTTTTTTTTTTTAAAGACATCCTATTAATCTCCCCATATTGCTTTGGGCAAATCTGCTGCACAAGACCTTTTTAAAGTGTTGAAGAGTAAAGATCTCAGTTTGAGGACTAAGGTGAGCCTGACCCAAGCAAGCCATGGTATTTTCAATAACCTCATATGCATGTAAAAACTGGACAGTGAATAAGGAAGACCGTAGAAGAATAGATACTTTTGAGTTATGGTATTGGAGGAGAATATTGAAAGTGTCATGGGATGCCAAAAGAACCAGCAGATCTGTGTTGGAAGAAGTGCAGCCAGAGTGCTACTTGGAGGGCAGGATGGCCAAACTCCATTTCTCATACTTAGGACATATTGTCAGGAGGAACCAGTCACTGGAGATGGATATCATTTTTGGCAAGGTGGAGGGTCAGAGAAAAAAAGGAAGATCTCCAAGGAGATGGATTGGTCAAGTGGCAGCATCGATGCACTCAAGCGTGGCAACAATAGTGAGGTTGGCCCAGGACGGGACAGTGTTTTGTTCTACTGTGTATAAGGTCACTATGAGTCGATACTGACTTGATGGCACCTAACAACAACAACAACAGTTAATCACCCTATTAGTTTAGATCTCAGATGAAAGAAGAAATAGAAACTCATACTGTACTTACTTTATATTTGATATTATTAAGCATCATTGAGTCATTTCTGACTCAGTGACCTTGTATAGGGTGTTCTGAGGTAAGGTTGGTGGGTTTGAATAGCTGATCTTTTGGTTAGCAATCCAGTGCTTATCCTACAGTGCCACTAGGAGTCCTCTCATAAAAGAAGTCCTCAGTTGTCCTTAGCTTTCTCTTTTCCTTAACGCAACTTGTCCAGTGAATAGTTTTTGAATAGCAGGTTCTTTTCTATCTGAAAACATGAATGAAAATGTGGATGTTGGCATTTGCTGTTTTGTTTTACATGAAAAACCTCCTCTATTGAGTAGCAGTCATTGGGGATAAGGGTAAGGAACAGCATTGCTCTGTGTGCAGACAAGACATGTTTAATCAATGGTTCTGCCTTCTGCTGACTGGCAATGCTTCTTCATACTGATGGACATGATTAAGCATCCACTTTCACTCTTCCAGTGTAAAGCAGGGACTCATTAGTGAGACACTTTGTACTCTGGAGAAATGTACTCATTTTTTAGTAAATTACATTTCTTTTCCAGAAGTTTTCTCTTTAAGCTCTCTTCCTTTGCTTTTCACCACTTTAAACCAAACCAAACCCTCTGTTGTCAGGCCTATTCTGTCATATAGTGACTCTATAAGATCTACTCTGTAAGAGTAGATCTGCCCCACAGGGCTCCCAAGGCTGTAATCATTTACAGAAGCAGAATGCCACATCTTTCTCCCATGGAGCAGTGGTGGGTAGGAACTGCTGACCTCGAGATTAGTAGCCAAATGCCACCAGGGCTCTTGTGTTACTTATTATGAAACTTCCCCTCCCATTCCCTCACCCCTGCCCCCACCGCAGCACAATAAGCCTGTAGTACAGATGTTCAGCCCCAACTAAATAGGTTGAGAAGGAATGAATAGCTTAGAGCAATTTGTAAGCAACCAAGCAAAGAATGAAATTGTCAAAGTGTTTGCTGATTAGAGAAAGAGAGAAAAAGGGAAAAACTATGGAAAATATCTCTGAAGAAGACAGGAGTGATTAAAAGGCTTTCTGAATTTTTTTTTTTTTAAATTAAGATAGAAACTTCTGTAGTTTATTTGTATTTATTTCTGCAATACTTAGTATTAGTTCTTATATAAAGTTAAAACTATTACTTAAACAAACAGACATGATTCTATATCAATATTGCCTGTATTTCAGAGGTTTTATCTTCAGACAATTAATCAGTACTTGGTATACACTCAGTAAATTAGCTCATTATTATTTTTATTATTGTGAAGATAATTTTTATGTGTGTGTGAATCAATAATGTAATGGGAATCAAGAAAAGTCAATAGATTTGTTACCTAATTAATATGTTAAAGGTTAGCTGTCCTAAACTGCAATACTTTGAAGTTCATTAGATGCTGGAAAGGAACTTAACAAAGATGTCAACCCCTTCAGATGCAAGGGCAAAGAGCCATAGACTTAGTGACATGTCTACTCTAATGTTTTCTTTTATTTTCTTTTAAATATAGTTCAGTGATTTAAAATCACTAGTAAGAGTGTGTTTGATCTTCTAGAGATGTGTAATAGATGTTATACTGTGCTGTGTAGCACAGGGACCCATTATTATATTTCATTGTCTCTTTTATTACCTGAGGGTAAGTGCAGGCGATAGAACAAGGTGTCAAGCTTACTTTTAACCTTTGCTAGAGGAAGAAACTAGATGAAGGGTTGAAAGGTATTTCTAAGTTATTATCCTTAGAGATTCCTCCCTCGCTGTCCCTTTGCAGCTACTGAACATGAATGTTATCCAGTCTGTAGTGTCAGCCCCTCATATCAAGTTCTACTTAGTCCTGTTGTGTTCTCCACGGGGCCCTTCACCCCAGTGCCTCTGCTTTATCTAATGCATTGTAGATGAGGTGAGCTTTCCCCACTGTGCAGTCTAGACAGATGAATTGTGCTTAAAACACAATAAACCTCATCTCTGAATATTTAGAAAACGTTATTTCTTTACAATATTTCATTTAATATATCTGGGATGAAATTTCAAATTTACTGATTGTAGTACTGTCCTTAAGTTAAATATATGTGGTCAGATAATAAAAAGTTAATATTGGAAGTCATTGCAATATACTTTTTATATACTTATTTTTTTCACATTCAATAGCAAAAATTTTAAAGTTCAATGACTCTTGACTTGTGTTTATGGTTTCATGTGGGCCACGTTAGCTATTTCAAGTGTCAGTTTCTCATATTAGCTTATGAATTTTTGAGACCAGAATACCCATCACATTCATAGATTTATTGGAATTTTTTGTTATTGTTGTTTTGTTTTTAGCGAAACTTACTTTTGGTTAGCAATCCAATTGATCTATCAAGCCAAACCTAAGCAGGAAGTTCTCCATTAACCCTTTCTATGGAGTCCTAACTGGCTCCAAGGCACATGACAACAATGGCAGAAATCAAAGAGCAGTTCTATTCCATCCTAGGAAGTCACTGTGAGTCAGAATTGATTAAATGGCAGTGGGCTCTGCTATTGTTGTTGTTGCTTTACAGAAGAAAGGGAAAGCTGGTAAATCAAGCTAAGGACATTAATTATCTGAAAAATGGCAAATATCTGTTAGAAAATCTGTTTGTTGTTGTTGTTATGTGCCATGGAGTCGGTTCCGACTCATAGCGACCCTGAATAGGGTTTCCGAGGCTGTAAATCTTTACGGGAGCAGAAAGTCTCATCTTTCTCCCGCGGAACAGCTGGTAGTTTCGAAATGCTGACCTTGAGGTTCACAGCCCGATTCATAACCATTACACTACCAGAGCTCCTTAGAAAATATGTAGAATTACCTAAATTGATTCCATCCATTAATGACTTTGGTGTTACTTGGTTGAAGATGGGAGAATTATGCAATATGAATCCACAAATTTCACTGTAAAATTCTAGATTAAGTGGTTCCAACCTCAGATAATTATTGCTAAAGTTTACCAAATATGAATTTAATTTAGCACAAACACTCTGAAATTTGTTAAATATATATTTCATGTCTAGGTATACAAACAACTAGTCTACCTACTACCACTTATCCTCCAGGTAGGAATCAATTTATTTATTTTTCTGTTGTTGCTGTCTTGTTTGGGGCTAATTTCTATATCAGTACTTTTGGTTACTTTCTTTTTCTGAAATATTCTGGTTTCTTTATTTGCATTTCCTAAAAAGATATTTGATAGCCTAACATCTCTCCTTACCACTTAACAATAATAAATCTGTTTTATCATGTAAAACCAGATTATGGGAATACAAATTCTCCCCCTTTCACTTTTATTCTTTCTCTCTTGGTTTTTTATTTGTTTGATTGTTTGTTTTTATTACTCCTTTTAAATACCTTTATTACAAAAATTTTGGCATCATTTAACTGTGCAAGAAAAGTTCAGTAGTTGTTAAGGTTAAAAAACTTAATCAAAAACTGTATTATTTAAATAACATTAAAGTAATTATGGACAGCAAAACAATCATTTGTAAGCAGAAGAGAGTATGAAAAATGATACTTTTCAGAGACTTTGAAAAAAGATAATCTTTTTAAAACTTTTTCCTTTTTTGTTTTTATTATTTTGAGTTTGAAGGGCCATGACTCCTGAACATTTAAACATTGTTTAAATATAAATGATTTAATCCTAGATTCATAGAATATCAGTGTTAGGCAATAATTTTGAGATTGCTTAGGTTACGAATCGGGCTGCGAACCCTAAGCGCACCGGTTCGAAACTACCAGCCACTCCGCGGGAGAAAGATGAGGCTTTCTACTCCCGTAAAGATTTACACCCTCGGAAACCCTGTACAGAGTCGCTATGGGTCGGAATCGACTCGACGGCACTTAACAACAACAACAACAAGTTTCATAGTTTAGTAGCTAAGAATCCCAATAATTTAGAGAGGATGCAAGTACTTTAACACTATGTAAATTAATATTTATATAGAGCATATTATCTCATTTGTTATATTGTTGTTAAATGTCATACTGTCAGTTCTGACTCAGTGACCATGTATATGAGCAGCTGGTGGGTTTGGACTGCTGACCTGTGCTTCACAGTGCAGTGCAGATGCTACAGTGCCACATCAGGAGTCCATATTATCTCATACTACTATTTAACATATATATATATATATATATATATTCCTAGATATATTTAAGAGTCATTTGTTCTTCTTTTTGTTGTAGCTGTTGGTTGGTTGTTTATTTTAATCATTGCAATGAAACCATTTTTAGTGTTCTAATGACATGCTTCAGGACCAGGAAGTATGTGACTATATATGTGTGTGATTAACAAAATATGCAAATATGGCTTTTAAAAGACTACTTTAGCTTCCACACACATGCACAGATATAGAGTCCTTGTGTGGTGTTATAGGATAAATACTGGACCTCAGATCTTTTTGAACTGCTAGGTCAGTGAACCTAACTCACATGGTTGCTATGAGTTGGAAACTACTCGACGGCACTTAACAACAACATACACACACACAAACACACACTCATATGTTAACTGCCTTGCAGGTGATTTGGACCCATTGTGAACCTGTATGGGATTTCTGAGGCCAGAGCAGAAAGACTCATCTTGCTCCCTTGTAGTGGCTGGTGGGCTCAAACTGCCAACCTTCTGACCCATCAACAGATTTGAGGGAGAAAGATGAGGCTTTCTGCTCCTGTAAAGATTTTCAGACTCTCAGAAACCCTATACAGTGTCA
>NW_006408581.1:7310338-7324007 GCF_000296735.1 Chrysochloris asiatica | reverse complement strand
ATAGATAGATAGATAGATAGATAGATAGATAGATAGATAGATAACAGTTCTTAACATTGCCAGGGTTTTTCCTGGGATTAACTAATTGAAAGTACTTGGTACATTTATATAGCACGCAGAAGTTCTTAGCTGACTATACAGCTATTCATTCCTTCAGCTTCCTGTTTCTCTTGATTGTAAATGTGTAAATCTCAACCATACTAAAAACACAAAGGAGTATATACCTCATAAACTTACTTTAGTATGGGTCTTAGGATGTTTAAGTTAAAATAATAATAAAATTATATATTTTCCTTTTCCAAAAGAGTTAGCTATATATTTAATGTTTATGGAAGTAGAATGTTTGCTTAATGGTAGGTTGTAAAAATATTTTACATAACTCCCATCCTAAAAATCCCAGTTAGTCTTGCAGCTATGGTGGCGGTGGTAATGGTGGTTGTGCACCACCGAGTCAGTGCCTACGCATAGCAACTTTGGATAGAGTTGCCAAAGCTGGAAATTTTGCTGGAGCAGAAAGCCTCATCTTTCTCCTATGGAGCAACTGGTAGATTCGAACTACTGCCCTTGTAGTTAGCAACCCAGTTTATAATCCACTACACTAGCAAAGTTCCTTCTTATAGTTTTATTGTTGTTGTTAAGTGCCATTGAGTCAGTTCCAACTCATAGTGACCCTGTATAGGGTTTCTGAGGAGCAACTGATGGGTTTGAATTGCCAACCTTGAGGTTCAAACACACTTTGTAGTCTAGTACATTATCCTGCAGTGCCACACCATTTTAAATATATCCTTTATTATTGCTACATTGTTGTTGTTCAGTGCTGCAGAATTGATTCCAACTTATAACAACCCTGTGTAGGGTTTCAAGGAGTGACTCGGAAGTTTGAACCACTGACTTTGCAATTAGCAGTCCAGTGCTTATCCTGTAGAGCTATACATTCCCTTATATTCACTTTAAATTGGACTGATCACTAATGATGACACAGACAAAGCAAAACTACAAGAACAAAACCAAGTAGTTGCCACCAAGTTGATTCCATTCATTTTTTTTATTTGAAAAGGACTCATGGATGTACGGTGGTAACAGAACTCCACTGCTAACAGAGAGGCAGACTGTTTTTATAAAGAAAACTTCATGAAACAGTTTTACTCTGTCTTATAAGTGGCACTTTGAGTTGGAATTAACTGAACATCAATTTTTTTTTTTTTTTTTGTTTTGTTTTGTTTTCTCAATGCAGGTAAAATCCTAGAATTGGTCATATATTTTATAAAGTTAAATAAAAATAAAAATTAACAGGATAATTTTTCATTACATCTGCATTTATATTGCCAAAGTCTTAAACTTTTGAGTACCTGATGCTATACTTTAAACTGTACCAAACATTTGAATGAAATAAAGTCCATGGAGCTAATTTTACTTCAAAGTTTATTTTTCCATTTACTATGAGAAGAAAAGGAGCATAGAGAAATAATGTAATAACACGTAATTGGCCCCAGTAGCATCTGAAGTTCATTCATTCTACTATATATATCCTATGCTTATCACTTAACAGTGGTATAAATGAATCTCAAAAAAAGAACAGTTAAAGGAATGCCAACAGCATCTAAAGTTCTCATCTAGTCAATGCGACATAATTAATCAAGAATTCTTGCTGTTTCTGAAGCTACTTATTGTGTTTTTTGCAATATATATATATATATATACACACACACACACTAGGGAGAAATTATCAGGAGAAAATTTTAATATTTCCATGTCTTATTTAGCAAATAAGAATATATTCTAAGGCACAGATCTTTAGTAGCATCATTATTTTAAGTAAATTCTGAAACAAATTCTTCAGAGTCAAGGAAATAAAATGTTTTTCAAACTGTTTGCTAAAACTGTGTAAGATGTGATGTTGCCATGCTCTTATATTTCATTAAAACAGTATTGGAAATACTATAAACTGATAAACAAAGTACAGTGCTGAAAAGGTGTTCCTGCAATTTCTTTTTTCTTTTTCTTTTTTTTAAACTCTGTGTAAAAGGAATCCTGGTGGCATAGTGGTTTATGCGTTGGGCTGCTAGCCTCAAAGTAAGCAGTTCAAATCCACCACCCTCTTAGTTGGAGAAAGAGGAGGCTTTCTGTTCCCATAAAGATTTACAGCCTCGGAAATCCTGTACACGGTCACTATGAGTCGGAACTGACTCCACGGCACATAACAACAACAACTTGAGTAGGAACGGACTCAACGGCATATAACTACCGCCACCATTCTGGAGCCTTGGTATGGCGCTGTGGGATACTGTACTAGACTTCATGGTCGGTTTGAACTGCAAGTTCAGCGGTTGAAATTCACCAGCCGTACCCTCAGAAACCGTATACAGGATCGCTCAGAGTCACAACTAACTTGACAGCCCTTAACAACAACAGCAAACCACCATTCTAAGTAAAAATTAAGTGTCTCTCCCGCTGTCCTCCCAAAATAGATTAATATCTCTAGTCGAATTTCTTAACAAAGAGTTCTCTTCTATAAGGCATTAACCTTGGCAAAAGTAAAGCATTAGATATATTTGCTTGCTTAACTTTACTATTCGAGTATAAATAGTAATATGAATTAGTATCCTATTCCTTTCTAAACTTGAGGAAATACAATGCCTCAGCTTTGGTATGAGGGAATCAGGTTTGACTTTTAGTGTATGTAGAGTTGAGTCTTTTTCTTTAATTGTTACTGTTTCAGGGCATGTAAAGATTTAAACTGCAATTATTTTGACCACAAGTTGTTTTATAAAACATCCAAGAGTTCATGATAAATAAGGTGTTATCTGAGACATTAATTTAATTCATTTAGCTTGGGAAAGAAACTAATTATTTATTTGAGCCTTGTAGGTATCAAGTAATAGGATAAGCATTTTATATACATTACAGAGTCCTCGTGGCACTGTAGGTCATTCATTGGGCTGCTCACTTCAAGATTGGTGGTTCAAACCTACTGACTGCTCCTCAAAAGAAAAATGAAGCTGTCCATTCCCCTAAAGATTTACAGTCTTGGAAACCTATATGTAGGGTCACTATGAATATGACTCCGAGTTGGCTCAGTGACTGTGGGTTTTGTTTGATTATATACATTATACCAGTGAAGCCTTTCAGCAAAGAGCTTATTACAGAAAATGAGGAGTACAAAGGTCATAAGGTATGTCAAGTTACAGAGCTGTGTAAGGCAGAGGCAGGAATTATAATGAGTATTGTCCCTGGTGTGGCACTGTGGGATAAGCACTGAACTGCTGACCATCAGCAGTTCAAATCCACCAACCACTCCTTGGAAATCCTATACAGGGTTGCTATGAGTCGTAACCAATTCGATAGCACTTAACAATAACAACACTACCCTTATAATTTGTTTGATAATGTTTTATTCTAGTTAACAATGTTTTTATTTCCTCTTTTATGCATTAACAAAGAGGCTACCTTTGTGAGCTATTTTATTTAGGGTTTGCCTAATTTACTCTGTATGAACACACTGACATTAAGAATCCTAAATATATCTTATTTAATTAGGATAATAACATAAAATATTTTCTAATTTTGGTAGTAATTTTTGGTCATCCCTGACGTTAGTGTTAATGACCTAGATACACACTGAATCCAGATCCAGATTGTAATAGCATACAATCCAATTGAATCCTGTTGTGGTGAGTACAGTTTGTTGAGCAACTCTGAAATACTTCTTGGACACAGCTGTATCCCATGCTGTCTGAGTAATTGGAATGCAAGTAACACTCAATTGAATCACACACAAGCCAAAGACTAATGCCTACTTCTGTGCTATTCATGCTTCAGTGAAGGTGGTGAAAATGAACAAAACAATTTGGAAGAATATTTGTCTTTGGTGGGGAAAAGAAAGATCTCACAAACTTTTAAATCAAAATATATGTGTCATAAGGAGAGTCAAATGTTTCACAGTTTCCCATCAGCTGAGGGAGACAACTTGATTTTTAACAATAGGTTACATTTCAGTTCTTAAAATATTATTTCTCCTTGTTTTTGTTTCACAGTTTCCCATCAGCTGAGGGAGACAACTTGATTTTTAACAATGGGTTACATTTCAGTTCTTAAAATATTATTTCTCCTTGTTTCCAGACTGAGAGGTAAGTCTGGAGTAAGACTTACTAACTGGTAAGTCCACTGAAGAAAATAAGCCATTTTTAGGTGGAAACGCATAGATGCAAAATATAGTTAGATTTCCCTGAAAATGGATTTCAGAAAATTCACAAGATTTAGAAATTGCATAGAAGATTCATGGGTTCAGAAAATTGTCCTGAATTTTTCAATGTGAAAAAAGAATGATTCCTGTTTTATAAAATATGTTAACATATAAAATATGTTAAACAAACAAAAACAAGCAATAATTTCCGAGGTCTTTCTTTGTCGGCAGCAAGCAATGCTGAGCATGGATTTGAATCTTGAATTCTCTAGTCGTGTTTGTCACTGTGACAGGTTAGTAACTTCTCTTTCTATCATGTGTAAAACAAGGATACAAACATGCATTTTTTTAGGGTGGGAGTCAAGGTAAAAGGCTATAAAATATCTGTGTGAAGGTACTTCAAAATGTCAGCTTCATTCTTTTCTGTTTACTAACCCTTATTAGCTTTGTTAACAGAGTTGTTTAGAAAAAGTAGCTGTATTTCTGACCTAGGGTGGAAATGATGACACCGGCAAGGAGGGTTTTCTTCTAAAATTTTCCAAGTTGGAGAAATAAGAAAAGACTAGAGGAAGTAGCAGAATAATTGAAAATGTGGTTCATCACAAGTTCCCTCTAGATCAGGATTCAAACTTACACCCATACTGCACCAGGAACGTCTCATTGCCATTGAGTCGATTCTGTAGGACAGAGCAGCGCTGCTCCTTAGGGTTTACACGACTGTCCATTTTTATGAAGCAGACAGCTTAATCTTTCTTCAGCACAGCAGCTGGTGGATTTGAACCACTGATTTTGTGATTAGCAGCCAACACAATGGCACTTAATAGCAACAAAAGGCAACTTTGATTAGTCACATTTTCTTTTTCTTTTACATGAACTAATAAAATCAAGCCTCTTTTATAAGTTTTAACTTCAGGTTTCAAATATTTAAAATTACCTTTCTTTGTGGTTCATGAAACATCCTCACTCAGGTCTTATCAATGTGATTATTGATACTGTGTAGCTACTTAGCTTAGAAATTTCTGAAGATTTACTCACCTATTTGCCGAATCCTTACTAAATTGCTAAAAACAAAACAAAAATAGCAAAAAAAAAAAAAAAAAAAAAACCCTCCATAAATCCATGAATCTGATGGGTATTCTGGTCTCAAAAATTCATAAGCTAATATGAGAAACTGACTCGGATTCCACACATCATTATTTTTCTGTAAGAAACCTAATGATGTTGTAAAACCAAACATTGCTGTTGGAAAGTAAAAATTCTGAGTCCTAGGATATTTCTCATTGTGCTTTTTATGGGAAATAAAATGAAATAACAAAGGGTAGAAATCATATGGTTTAGTGCTGTTGAGATGCCAAGTTTAGCAAACAAGGTATGCTACCATCAAGGAAGGCCTGTGCAATATTAGGCATTGAAACTGTCTCCTCAGTCAAGGGATATAAACTTCAGAGGGAGAGTTATGATAGTGGCAGTAGTTCAAATCCCCAGGGGCCCATAAAAGTGAGATTTTTGCTTTTCTCTCTTAGGTTTTTACTAGATTCTAATACCTACACATACATCCAGGTGCATTGTTATTGATTCATTTTCTTTACAATTCAGTACAGTTTAATGAGAAAATTAATAATAAACGGTGTCTATTGATGTTTTGGCTTTGCTACAAATTGAAAGCTATCAATTCATAGGATTAGAAGAGGAATACCAACAACAACAACAAAAAAGTTCTGCCAGTGTTGGAAATTGGGATTGCTTTATATGTATGTATCATAATCCAAGTGTATAATAGCTACTTAATGTGGATATAAAAAGATTTTAAATCCCGTAAAATAAGCCAAGAATAGTCCAAATACACTGACAAAAGATCTTTTTGTTATATGAAAATAAGCTTAGGATGAAAATAAATTTATTGAAATCTTTGATAATATCTGAAAATCACTGCAGAAACTATAGAATTGGTCTTCATTTACATGCTTAATAATAAATAATGTTTCTGTATTTTGGAAATGTATATAGCATAATCCCTTTAAATATTAACTTAAATCTTAAAAGCTTATGAGTGGCCTTCTAAAGTACAGTTATTAGTCTCTCCCTGTCTGAAGCAAAGAGGAGTGAAGAAAATCAAAGACTCATGGAAATATTTAGTCCAAAGAACTAACGAACCACATAAGCCTCAGCCTCCAACCCTGCCAGAAGAACTAGATGATGCGTAGCTACCCTTGCTTAACCATCCTGAAAGGGACCACAATAAAATGTCTTGAATAAAATGGAAGAAAACTCAGATCACATAAAGTACCAGATTTACTGGTCTGATAGAGCCTGGTGGAGCCCTGACACCATGGTACTTAGACACCCTACCAGTCTGGAACTGATCTCACCCCAGGTCTCCAATTTTCAGCTAAACAATAGACGCACCTGTATGACAACAGGGATGTACTCGTCCCTTAGAAAAATCAACCATGAGTGATCAAAAGGGCAACATTTGTCTAGGGAAAAGTCTCAGAAGACAGGACAATATAGAAAAGAAGGACAAATAGAAAAGGTAAAAATGGGGAGTAAGTAGGAAAAGTGCTGTTACATTGTGGGGATTGCAGTCAATGTCACTAAACAAAATATGTATGAATTGTTGAATGAAAAATAAATTTTCTCAATAACTTTAAAAATAAAGATTATCTTAATTATGAAGCAATTTTAAAAGAGCATAAACCTCAGTAAACATAAATATTTAAAACCATTTCAGAGGGGGTGAAAGTCCATGACTATACTGTTTCTTAGAAGTCACTTGTAGATTGACAATATAAATAATATCTGCAAAAGAAAAGATAATATTACCTAGTAATGCCTGCGACAATATGAACAGTAAATTTCTATCATGACTTGAAACATGTCAGAACATTTGATATTTATTGATTTTGTACATTTTTGAAGTCTCACTATGGTATGAGTATTAATATCTTTCTTCATTATGCAAACAAGGCAACAATGACTAGATGAGCAGGATGAGCTCTGTGTGATTTCAAAGCTAATGATTAAATGACAACAATATGGTTTGTCCTGGCAAGAAATTCCACTTTTATTTTTAAAGAAATAAATTGGTTGCCATGGAGTCAATTCTGCTTCCTGGTGACCCCATATGCATCAGAATATAAGTGTGCTCCACAGGGTTTTCAATGGGACATTCTTAAAGGATGTAGCCACGCCTTTCCTTCAAAGGACCTATGGCTACACTTAAACCAGCGCCTTTGAATTTAGCAGTATAGTATAGTCACCATTTGCATTACCCAGGGATTCTGAATAAGTGACTGTTGTTGTTAAGTGGAATCGGGTGGGTACCAACCCATAGTGACCCTGTATAGGGTTTCCAAGGAGCAGCTGGTGAGCTTGAACCACTGACCTTGCAGTTCAAACGACTTTGCAGTCTAGAGCATTAGCTCACAGCACCACATCAGGATTCTGATTAAGTGATTAGGGATAGAATACTTGAGTACCTGGATATATATAACATAGGATGATCTATAGATAAGATTTAGGATCCAGACAGCCTTGAGTTTGGGGTACTTCTGTTCAGGCAAATGAGCCTGTTTTCTAACCTGTAAAGAGAAACATCAGTATCACCTTCTGTTTTATATGCAATGTTCGTATAGAATGATACATGTATTTTGTCAGTTACAAAGCACATGCAGGTGTTGATCTTTGATTGTTAGCACAGCTATTAATTACCCTGAGAGGTAAGGCCAAAAAGCAATTTGACAAAGCATGCAAAGTCAGCTTTCTACATTCAAACCTGTAGCCATTCTATTTTCCAAATTATTTACAACAATCATTGAAATGTAAACATTCGTCCCTAACAAAGTAGCCCTTGTGTCTCAGCGTATGAACCCACCAACCACTCTATGGGAGTAAGATGTGACAGTTTATAGCCTCGGAAACTCTATGGGACGGTTCCTTTATGGTGGTTATGAGTCAACTTGACCACAGTGGGTTTGGTTTAATTTGTTTCTAAGTGCCATTGTTTAATATGTTGTTAAGTGCCATATAGTCACAACCTTGTGGTTCAAACTGACCTTGCGGTCCAGAACTTAGCCTACAGCACCACACCAAGACTCCTGAAATTCTCATTCGTGCTGGAAGATTTAAAATAAGAGAAAAGTGAACAGGAACAAATTCAAAGCCCTTATAGACTTTTGGGCATGTAAGCTATAATCTGTATATAACAGTAAAAGAACAGCATTGGCAGCAAGTTCTACACATCATGGCAAACTACATATTCCATAAAACGTGGTAATATTTGTAGTCGGAGTTCTAAAAACTTTAACTTTTGTATTTATGACAGTGTGGATTAAATTTGTGAAATCTACAACATATTAGTTTCATCTCTTGCATTTTTCATGAAGTTTTTTGTGTAGATAAAACAAAAATTATATTTTGAATTTCAATTTTATGTACATTTATAATATTTAAGTCATTTAAATAAAGAACATATGTGATTTCAAATTTCACTGAACCAAAGGGATGTAGAATTCATTTAAATTAATACTGAGTTCAAACATGTTATGCATTTACAAATTCATTGGAGGAGGAACAAAGTGAAACATTGTAGGAAATATTTAGAGGAAAAAAAGAAATTGAAACTAAGTAATCCCGTAACCACTGCCATATATAAAAGAAAGGGCTGAGCAAAAGTACAATTAAGTTCTAAAAATATTAATGCTCAAAGCTCTTCTTCTAAGAAGGTTCAATTGAAACTCATTGGAATGGCAAAACCAACCATTCCTGCATTAAAATCCCTTCACTGTATTTTCAAGTTCTCTACGGGTCGGAATCGACTCAACAGCACTCAATGATGACAACTACCCAATCATTTGGTGGCAGTTGCAAAGACTCTGGCAGAAGAACTGTAATTCAGTGTACCACAGTACTAACGGTTGAAAAGAGTGCCTTAAATTGCTGTTATCCAAATGTTGTTTTCCTTAGTAATCGTTTAATAGTAATCATTGAGCTCTGTTAGCTCAATGGTTCAGCATTCAGCTGAATGGCAACTTGGACTTAACTAATGGCAACTTGAACCCAGTCAGCAGCTTCTTTAGAGAAAAGACTTGATGATCTGCTCCTGTAAACATTACAACCTTGGAAACCCTATGGGAGAACTCTGGCTTTACAGGGTAAGCACCGGACTACAAACAACACGGTTGGCAGTTAGAGTCCATGAACCTCTCCTTGGGAGAAAGATGATGCTCTTTGTTCCAGCAAAGATTTACAAGGTTGGAAACTCTATGCAGGGTTTCTGTGAGTCAGAAGCAACTCTATGGTACTTAACCACAACCAAGAAACCCTATGGGGAAGTTCTACTCTGTCCTATAGGGTTACTTGGAGTAGAAGTCACCTTGTCAGCACACAGCAGCATAACAACCCCATGTATAGTTTCAAAGAAGCAACTGCAGGGTTTTAACTGCCAACTTTGTAATTAGCAGTCTAGTGCTTATCCTACAGCACCACATCAGGAGTCCACAACAATATTACTTGAGACTTATTTCAATTTTCTGAAATTATTTTATTCCTAATAGTTTGAGGTTATAATCAACACAAAGGAGTAAAGATTAATTATGAATGAGCCTGCTCAGGTCTCAGCTATCATTTTGTCCTAAGCCTGGGGCTGGGTGGGGCAGTGTCACAGAACCAATTGTGAAAATATAAGGAAGGAAACCTGTACCCATGGAGTGTGTTTAATAGTAGCACAGAAGGAGTAACTCCTTGTTATTAGAGGTGCACCAAAACACTAGCTCCAGAAAAAAGGGTAATCAAGTAACATCAAATATAAACGTAGTACTTTTGCCTTTAAGATACCTTTGTGATGACCTGAAAACAGATGATTCATACTGAAATGTACAGAATTTGCCTATTTTAGAGGAATCGCTATATAATCAAACCCAAAACCCATTCCCTCCAAATCAATTATGACTCATAGTGATCCTATTGGATGGAACAGGGTTTCCAAGGCTATAAATATTTATGAACAGAGACTATGTTGTCTTTCTAATGTAAAGCAGCTAGTGGATTCTAATCACCAACTCTTTAGTTAGTCTCCGAGTTCTTTAACATCTGCCCCACAAAGAGATCCTAAAAACAACAAATTTCATGTGCAGTAAGAGTAATTGTATTTTCCACTACATTCTACTTTGATTGAAGGAAGACGCCAACTTTGTTTATCCTTCATATATCTATTGCCTAATGCAATTCAGGACTCCCTGAGTGTTGCAAATGGTCAAGAAATTCAGCTGTTAACTAAAAGATCACATGGTTGAGACCTCTCACAGGTACAGAGGAAGAAAGGTTTGGCAATCTGCTTCCAAAAAAAATCAACCACTGAAAGCCCTATGGAATGTAGTTTAATTGTGAGACACATAGGGTGTTCATGAGTCAGAATGGATTCCATAGTAACTGGCCCAACTTATTTAATACAATGCATGGAATACAGTATGCATATGTTCAATTAGAATGCATTGAATTGAATGAAGCTTTTGTATTCATGGACCACAGTTATTTGCTGCTTCACATGAATCACTGTTATTTCATCAATGAGGGAGACCATTTTGTCTTTTGCAATTAAATAGCAAACATTAAAAAGGCAAACACAATAATTTTATATATGTCTCTTCTTGTATAGACTAGTACTAGTACCGTCTGGTGCAGTGATTGTGGAACACTGGTGGAACTGTAAGATAAGCACACCACCACTAACTGAAAGGTTTGCAATTCAAAAACTAGCACCTGCTCAAAGGGAGAAAGAAGAAGCTCCATGCTCCCTTAAAGATGTACAGTCTTAGAAACCCTATACAGGGTCACTATGAATCAGAATTGACTTGATGGCTGTGGCTTAGTTTGGTGGCACGGTGGTTAAGCACTTGGTTGCTAACCAGGTGGTTGATGGTTCAAACCCATAGCCACTCTGTAGGAGAATGATGTGGCAGTCTGCTTTTTAAAACATTGTTTAATCTTGAAAATCCTATGTGGCAGCCCTACTCTGTCCATAGAGTCGCTATGAATCGAAACTAACTTAACAGCAATGGGTTTGAAGTTTTTATTTTTATATAATCAATGCACAAATGAAGGACAAGTGATATTTGATTCTCTAAGTATATAGTCCACTCCTCAGAAAACCTATAAAGGTTTGCCATGAGTCAGAACTAAGAACACTTAACAACAATATTGTATTATAATATCCAATTTCCCACCCAAAGACAGAATATTATTTAAAAAAAAATAAGAACAATAAGGAATTGTGTATATTGATGTTTTCGGTGCTGCATAAATTTTCCAAGGAGTGGCTGGTGGGTTTGAACAGCTGACCTTGTGATTTGCAGTCTAGTGCTGATCCTAAAACACTACACCAGGAGTCTATAATACGATGTAGGCATTATGAATGGTCTTTATTCTCCCTTTGTCTTATGCAGTCTGAAACAACTATGAAACATAACTAGGTGAACACATTTTGAACAAATACAATGAATACACGAGGGCTATAAAAGAAGGGAGAATACATTTATTTATATGCTTTTATAAAGTGTAAATTCTGTCTTCACTCTAGTATTTTCTAATCTTATAACAACTGCTTGTAGGCTCTTCTATGCCACAAATTAAATATGGTTCCATTAATTCAATTGTCAGAGACTTGAACTATACTCACTGCTTTCCTCAGTTTTCCTTTCATTGAAATGAAAATAGAAATGTATTTTTAAACTCATCCATAATCATTTTAAAACACAAGATTGGTAATGCAACAGATTTCAGAGTTTAGATTATCTAGTTTTCAACTCAGTGACTCAAAACTCTGATGTCAATCTAGTAAACAGTTTTGTTTTGTTTTGTTTTGTTTTTTTCTGATGCAGTTACAATTATTTTATTTACTCAAGTTTTCCTAAGACTGTACAAGGACTAGTGGTAACCTTTCATCTTTAGGGGAAGACAAGTTGATTAATGTTTCGAAGGTATAAACATCATTTACTGAGACAATTAAGTTTTTTGGTATGATTAAGGGACAGTTTAAACTATTTATATCAACTAAATAAGAAAAAAAATCTGAAAAAAGATATGAGGAGGGAAAAAAGACAACCCCAAACCCAAGCTCTATCATTATTAAAATTTCCATGCAAATTATATAACTGTCACGCAGTAGATATTTGATAAATTTTGGAATTAGGTGATGATCTGTAGTTTAGTCCAGATTTAGAAAATCATAGGAACTAGTTTGCACTCTCAAGTATAGATGTGGGGTAAAACTGAGCTACTTTCAAAAATGACTTGAGATGCAAGAGACATGGGTTAATGTAATGCATCAAACAACACTCTGATCTCATCTACAAAACTAGAGAAAAATGTCATATCAAGCCATTCAAGCAGAAATTCTTGTTCTTTAAGCAGTAACGATGGGAGAAAAAAGCAGGAAAAGCCTATGAAATAGACCAACTTCCCTATCAAACACATTGCAGAGCAGTTCCTAATAGTGTGGATCAGCAGCTTTTTGGGCTGATCAGGCTATTTTGGTGCTATATCAAGAGAAAATTTTGACAGTCTTGGCTGGCAATTTAACCTCCTTCAAAACTGTTACAATCTGGTGGGGGAATAGCCACAGAATACTAAGCATCTATCTTGTTTTAAAACCAGCTATTCTCTCATAAATAATAGCTGTATTTCATGCATGATCCTCTTTTTGTTCTGTTGCTATAGAAGCAACCAACTAGGCAACAGCGGAAGCAAAAAGTAAACTAACAAATTCTCAGTTCTCTTGGCATTGCTGATGAAAATGTCTATGATGCTTATGATGATCCAAAAGACATCAGAAGAAGAAACATGTTAGCTTGTGTTGTGTAAGTACAGTGTGTATAACAGGAGGATGGGACCTGGAAAGCCAGTCTTTGCCAATGAGAAGAACAAAGCTTGGAAGGAGACTGCTCTCCAGCTCCTAAGCATGATGCAATACATGGAGATAAAGAGATGAGCATTTGAAATATTTTTCGCACTTAGAACTTGCACTTGCCATTTATCTGCTAGTATTGGTTGAATTACTCACTATATTAACATTTATTTCTGAAAGAAGATTAGAAAGTATAAACCTTTCTCTCTGTAGATTAGAATAAAATAGGGTTTGGGACATATTTGTAAAATTGGTACTAAGAAGATTTATTCTGGTATCCTTTAATCTTTGTTCTCATGGAGCATATTAAATACTTTTCTGAGGCCTAAAGCTCAGAAGCCTAGTGGAGGAGCTTAGCATGCATGTCTTCTTGAGGAAATACTAAAGACCCCTTTTTGAAAATAGAAGCATTCAACCTGGTATATAGTTTTTCAGGATTGTATACACAGCTGGGCAAGCTGAAATTATGAACAAAATCTAAATAATCAAGGGGGAAGGTATAGTTGTTCCATTATCTTTTTAAAAAATCTCCCAAAGTTTTTTTTTTTTTTTTTTTTTTTTTTTAAAGCGCTCTTTTCCCAACA
>NW_006408581.1:7270881-7283454 GCF_000296735.1 Chrysochloris asiatica | reverse complement strand
AGTGGTTAAACAAACAAACAAACATACAAACAAAAAATGTATATATACATACATACATTGACATATGAGGGTGACTCAAAAACTATCCACTGTGGTTATATTAAAATGTCCATCCATGTCCACAACTGGTGACATTGAGCATGCATGTGAAATGATTTTGCCAAATAGAAGAGTGATAGTGGATTACGTGTCATATTAGTCATGGGCTCAGCCTATGAAATAATCCATGACAGACTTAGGTTTTGAAATGTTTGTTTGAAATGGGTAATAAAACAACTCATGGAAGAGCATAAACAAAAGGATTTGAACATCTGCATACAAAATTTGGATCAATACTTGAAGGAAGGCAAGTTCATGTAAAAAAATAAATGGTTACTGGTAATGAGACATGGATTTATCACTACAAGCCTGAGAGTAAACAGGAGTATGAAATGGAAACATTCTCAATTGCTGAGCAAGAAAAAGTTCAAAAGCCAACAATCACCTGGAAAATTGATGCTTCAAGTTTTCTGGGATTCTCAAGGGCCAGTATTGGGAAAATGTTCACCATTTAACATTGCTCATTACAGTGAGATGCTCACTGAAGAGCTGAAGCGTAAACTTCAGGTTAAATTTAGAGGTCTGCTATCCAAGGGTGTTGTAATCTTACATGGCAATACACATCTGCACACCTCTGCCCACACTGTTGGCACTGTAAAAACTTCATTTTAAGGTGTTAAAACATACTCCCTGTAGCCCTGATCTTGCTCCATCAGTCTTTCACTTTTTTGGTCCCCTGAAAGCAGCCGATCAAGGACGAAGATTTCACCTCTGATGAAGAAGTGAAGACAGTATTGCATTCAGGGCTAATGGCTCAGCCTAAACATTTTTAAAATAAGGGAATACAAAAAAACTTGTTTGCATATGGACAATGTGTTTTGAAAAGCAAGGATATTATGTTGAAAATGATGTATTTGTCTTTTCTAAAAATGGATTAAAATAAATTCCACAGCTAGAGTGCGGATAATTTTTTATTTACCCAATATGTGTGTGTGTGTCTATCCCATTCTTGTCCCCTTGTTCAGAGAACACTGTTGATCCAAGGTTCTATATGGTTCCATCTCAATGGCACTGACAACAACAACAACAACTATATATATATATATATCACTATTTACCTCTCTCACTTTAGCCCATGCACACCTCCCTACGTCTTCACCTATCTTCATAATTCTTCTGCCACCCTACCTCTTCTTGTATATTGCCCTCCATGTCATTGGAGCTAACGTGTTTACCCTCTAGCCATTGAATTACTCTCCCTTCCCTCCCACCCCTGGTAATGAAAGAATGTTTCTTTAAGTATGAAAAACTACTCTTAAGTTTCTACAATAATGGTCTCATACAATATTTGTCATATTGTGATAGACTAACTTTACTCACTATAATATCCTCTAGGTTCATCCATGTTATGAGGTGTTTCACAGACTCATCATTATTCTTCTGTAGGATAAATTTTCATTGTGTGTATGTACCAAAGTTTGTTTATCCAGTCTTCTACTGATGGCAATTTAGACCATTTCAATTGTTTTTGCTCTTTTGAATGGCGTTGCAATGAACATCGGTGTGCATATATCCACTTAAGCCCTGCCTTATGTTTCTTGCAGATATATACCACATAGAGGGATTAATGGGTCATAAGATATTTCTATTTCCCACTTTCTAAAGAAGCACTGGGAGTCCTGGGATGGCGCTGTGGGTTAATGCGCCAGACTGCAAAGCCATTTGAACTGTAAGGTTGGCGGTTCAATCTCACCAGCTGTTCCTTGGAAACCCTATACAGGGTTGCTATGGGTTGTAAGTGACTCAACAGCACTTAACAACAATAACAAAGCAGCACTATACCGTTTTCCAGAATGGTTGAACCCTTTTACAGTCTTGTCTGCAACATAGGAGGGTCCTAGTCTCTCCACACCATCACCAGCATTTGTTGTTTTCTGTTTTTCTGAATTTTGCTGTTATTGCTAGTGTGAGATGTTATCTCATTGTTGTTTTGATTTGCATCTGTCCTGGTGTGGTGCTGTGGGATAAAGCCCTGGGCCACAAGGTCATTGTGAACCATAAGGTTGGCAGTTCAAATACACCAGTTCCTCTTTGGAAACCCTATATAGAGCTGCTTTGAGTTGGAACCAATTCAACAGTACTTAACAACAACCTTGGCTAATGATCATGAACATTTCTTCATATATTTGTTAACTGCCTGAATGTCTTCCTTGATGAATTTTCTTGTCCTGTGTCCATTTATAAGGACTTGTTTATCTTTTTCTTACAGAAGTGTTTTAGTTTTATATAAATTTTAGAGATTAGTCCTTGCCTGATATACCATAGCAAAAAGTTTTCCCCAGTCTTTGGGCTCCCATTTTACTCTACAAAATATTTTCTTTTAAAAATTTTACAATTCATTTTTGCATTATTTGCCAACTATGACTTTAAAAGCTTTCTGTTATTGGAAGAACAAAAGAGAACAAATTGTTTGAAACTTTTAGCAGTTAACAGATACTTCTAATGTAATACAAATGCTGCAATTTATGTTTAATTTTAGTTTTTATTATTGCATAACCAAACATATGCTTCTTTTAGGAGTCTTGGAAATTTTACTATAATGGTACCACTCTTTCTTTATCGAATATTGCACAGTTTTCTCCCTCTCTACCCTTCACTGTCAATATTTGGGTTTTGATATCTCTGTCTGGATAGATGAGAAGTTAGGACTCACTCCTTCTTGTCCAGAAGAACATCTAAAAATGGCATAAAATAAGCCCTATGCTTATTAGTCTTCACTAGGTACTTAATTGCATCTACCATATTGTATTTTTTGTAAACTTTGTAGAGTAGCAGAATATTGAAATACGTGTTTTTAAAGCATTCTTTTATATTGAATAACTTGTCTAAATAATTTTGGTAGATCTGTTTTTACCAAATGTGTTTTTATTTCTGCAGGAAGCATTATTAAAAATAAGGTTGCTGGACAAAAGATTGTAACAATTTTCTCTCTGAGAGATATTACCAAATTGCTCTTTCACCCTTTGTATGAATGTCTATTCCTACCAAGGCTTTACCAATGCTAGAATCTTATCAGTTTTGGAGCTGACTTGACAGCAATTAATTGTTTCTTTTTTTTTTTAATTTTTAATTTTGCCAATGTAAGAGTAAAAGATTATATCATACAGTGTATTTCATTGGCTTTGAATAAGTGTTTAACTTATATTTGTAGGTAAGTCAGAACAGGTGCATAGAGGTCTTATTAAGCCTAACTTTAGTGCAAGAAGGAACCCTTGCAGGAGAAGGGCTGTTTGCTTCCATAAAAACTTACACTCAAAGAAACTGTATATAGGATCACTATGAGTTGGCATTGACATAATGACAGTTTGTTGATTTGAGGAGGAGGTTCATGTGTGGTGATAAAGGATAAGCACTGGACCACAGGTTGGTTTGAACCACAAGGCTAGCCATTCAAACTCACCACCCACTCCTCAGAAACCCTGTATTAGGTCACGATGATTCAGAACTGAATTGAAAACACTTAACAACAAGTGTAAGAAGGAGTCCCGATGACATAGTGGTTCAAACCCACTAGATCTCAGTTAAAGAAAGAAAAGGTTGTCTGCTTCAGGAAAGATTTAAAGTCTCAGAAACCTACAGTGCAGTTCTAGTCCTATAGGATCATTTACTTTGAGTGAGAACAGACTGGAATCAAGTGATGGGGGTTAGTGCAAAAAAAGTCCCAAAGTCTTTTCAGTGATTTAAATACTACAAATGTAGCAGGTTAAGGTGGTCATGATGAAGAATTTGCCTGGTGTGGCACTGTAGGATAAGCACTTGACTACAAGGTAGGTTTGAACTGCAAGGTCAGAAGGTCAAGCTCACCAGCAAGTAGAGACGAAATGAAGATGTTAAAGAGCTGAGTATAGAATTTCAAAGGGTAGCTTGAGAAGACCAAGTCAAATTTTATAATGAAATGTGCAAAGATCTGGAGTTAAAAAAACAAAAAAAGGTGAACACACTCAGCATTTTTCAAACTGAGGGACATGAAGAAAAAAAGTAGTCTTGACTTGAAATATTGATAGATCTCATGGGCAAAATATTGAGTGATGCAGAAAGCATCCAAAGAAGATGGAAGGGATACACAGAGTTACTGTACCTAAAAGAAATGGTCTGTGTTCAACCATTAAAAGAGTTAACATATGATCAAGAGCTGATGATTCTGAAGGAAGAAGTCCAAGTTACATTGAAGGCAATGGTACTGAACAGGGCTCCAGGAATTAATGTAATACAAATGGAAAGTTTTCAACAAGCTGATGTGGCACTGGAGGCACTCACTCATCTATACCAAGAAATTTGGAAGACAGATACCTGGCCAAATGACTGGAAGAGATACATCTTTGTGAGCATTCCAAAGAGAGGTAGAAATCATCGAATGATATCATTAATATCACATGCAAGTAAAATTTTGCTAATGATAATTCAAAAATGGCTGCAACAGCACACTGACAGGGAACTTTCAGTGGTTAAAGCTGATTTCAGATAGGACATAGGATGAGGGATGAAATTGCTGACAACAGATAGAAATTGGCTGAAAGCAGAGTATACCAGAAATATGTTTACCTGAGCTTTATTGACTAGGCAAAGGCCTATTTTGTGAATCATGACAATGGAAGATATCCCATACAATGAGTATTCAAGAACACTTAATTGTGCTTGTGAGGAAATTATACATAGAGCAAGAGGCAGTTGCTCCGTAGAACAAGGGAACACTCAATGGCTTCTAATTAGGGAATGTGTGTTCCAGGATTGTGTTCTTTCACCTTACTCTTTCAGTCTGTTTCTGAGCAAATAATCTGAGAAGCTGGATTGAATGAAGAAAATTGTGGTATCTGGGGTGGAGGAAGACTCATTAACAACCTGCAATATTAAGATTATACAACCTTGCTTGCTGAAAGTGTAGAGTCCTCAAAATAGTTACTGATGAAGACCAAAGATCATAAACTTCACTATGAGCTTCACCTTAATGTATAAAAAAGAAAAAAATCCTCGCCACTGGACCAGTAAATAACATCAAGATAAATGGAGAAAATATTGGATTTGTAAAAAGACTTCAGACTGCTCTGAACGACCATCAACACTCATGGAAGCAGCAATTAAGAAATCAAATGATATATTGCACAAGACCTCTTAAGAGCAAAGATGTCAGTTTGAGGACTAAGGTACACTTGACCCAAGCCATGGCATTTTAGTAACCTCATATGCATATGAAAGTTGGATAGTGAATAAGGAAGACCACGGAGGACTTGATACTTTTGAGTTATGGTGCTGAAGGAGAATAGACTGCCTAAAGAACAAAGAAATCTGTGTTTAAAGAAGTACAGCCATAATGCTTAGAAACCAGGATGAACAGACTTTGTCCTTAATACAAAGGATATCTTGTCAGGAAGGATCAGTCCTAGAGAAGCATACCATGCTGGAAAAGTGGAGCATCAGGGAAAAACAAGAAGACCCCTAACCAGATGGATTGGCACAGGAGCAGCAGCAATTGGCTCAAGCTTAGCGATGATTCTGAGGTTGGCCCAGGAGGTCACTATGACTAGGTACAAACTGGATGACACTTAACAACAACAAAGGACAAGTATGGTTATCAGTAAGTCTGACCTTCATAAGCAGGTGGCTGTCTGTAGTTAGCTAATTTTTTTTTTTTAATAAATGTTTTATTGTGAATCATGTGATAGTTTACATGGGAGAGTATAAGTTTTACATTCATTCTATCATATATTGTTTCATTGCCATAGTTACAATCCCTTCCGTGCGTCTTCAACCAACCAAAAGGTATACCCTGCAAGCCTGCCCACCACCCCTGCCCCCGGTCATCAGCACACAGCTCCTTTCCCTCTCTAGATCTCAAGTCCCCAGCCACTCCATCTCTCGGCATCATTGTCTCTAAAATTCTTTTGTTAATGGTAGTAGTGGTGGCGGTGGTAGTGTGCCATAGAGTTGCTTCCAACTCATAGCGACCCTGCACAGGGTTTCCTAGGCTATAAATCTTTACAGGAGCAGAAAGTCTTATATTTCTACTGTGGGATGGCTGTTAGTTTCGAACTGCTGACCTTGCGGTTCGCAGCACGATTCGTAACCACTAAGCTACCAGAGCTCCTTGTGAATGGTAGTAGTGGTCTTTTATTTCATTTCATAAAATATTTTAATTAGTCATAAATCAAGGAAAAATTATCATTAATTTATTTCATTGGATCATTGTATTATATGTAATAATTTGACTCATTCTGTTTTCCCTAGTTTCATTTGGTAGAGGTAGTACAGGAAGGGTTGATATCCATAGTAAGGAAAAGTATCTGGGGAAATAATCCCTCTTGTTTGGGAAGTTAGCAGGATACCAGGGATGTGTGTGTAAAATCAGAGTAATTGGATCAATTAAATGCTTTAATTATCTAGAAGGGCAATTGTCAAAATATATATCAGACCACCTTGGGCTTAGGACCTTAATAAAATTATAGATCATTCTTCCAAACCTAAAGTGAAATCTCTGGAAGATAGGGCAATGAGTCTACATTTTAACACTGTTTATATGCATGGTGGTACCATATGATAAGGAGCTCTGGTAGCGTAGTGGTTACGAATTGGGCTGCGAACCATAAGGTCAGCAGTTCGAAACTACCAGCGGTTCCGCGGGAGAAAGATGAGGCGTTCTGCTCCCGTAAAGATTAACAGCCTCGGAAACCCTGTGCAGGGTCGCTATGAGTCGGAACCGACTCCACGGCATATAACAACAACAACAACAACACCATATGATAAGCGCTGGACTTGGAACCACAAAGTACATGGTTTGAGCGCTTCAATTGGCTTTGCAGGGAGAAGATGAGGCTTTCTGCTCCTGCATTTTAAAGTCTCAGAAATCCTATTGATTCAAGATTGCTAGAGTCAGGAACTGACTACACAGCACTTAAGATCAATAGCATATGCAAACTCTAAATTTGAGTACCAATGGTTTGGAGCAAAAAAAAATAAAGAGGAAATTTTATATCTAATTATTAGGTTTTGCATTCAAGAGCTAAATTGAACAAATAATTAGAAATACTTCCTACAGATCACAATGTGTGTTTTTTGTTTTGTTTTGTTTTTAAGAAAGTAGGACTATTAAGTTGCACAATTTAGAGAGGAAATACATATTAAAACTGAATATAATAATTCCAAGAAATAAAATAATGTCTTTGGTATAATTTAGTCAGTGGCATTTGGGATGCTCAGAGAAATAGGAAAGGCTCAACATAAAACTATTGTTTTGCTTGCTCGATGTAATCATTATGAACAAGGAGAGCAGGTAGGTTCCTGAAACAATTGTGTGCTTGAGCACAAAAGCTTAAAAATAGCAAGGAGCACTTTCACACAAAATTTAAGGTGTTAACACTTTTCCCACTTAACAATGAAATGCTGTCCAGTTCTCTTTACATTCGGTGTTATTGATGTCAGAAACCTTATTATATCTGTTGGCAGATTTAAATGAACTTGGTTTGATAAACCTGCAAGCTGACATAAGCATCTGTTTTTCTTCACAGGAGTTGTGCTTGGCAATACTTAGCCTCAGGTATAGATTAAGTCTTGTGATTGGTCTTCAAGTGTTGTTTTGTATGTACACAGAATGAAGACACAAAACTGCTTAATTAAGCCCTTAAAGTAATAAAAGAGTCCTGGTACGACTGCTAACCATAAGCTTGGCAACCCAAACCCATCAGCCATTCCTGGGGACTCCTATACAGGGTCATTAGATGGCACTTAAAAACAACACCAATAACATAACAAGGGACTAATACGTAGGAGTTAAAAGTTGCTACATAGAAATGAGTCTTATCTTTGAACAATACCTATTTTTGTATGGGTAACCAGCCACTCCTCATTCAGCATCCCTATGAGTTGGAGCCAACTACTCTAGATTCATCTTTATATACTGGATGGTCCCAGTTACCATGCAACAGCACCAGTTCCCACTCACAATGACCCTTGCTAAGTAGAACCATGATTCATTGAATTTTCAATAGCTAATGTTTCAGCCGTAGGTCACACAGATCTTTCTTCTAAGGCAACTCTGTTTATACTCAAAATGCAAATCATGCAGTTAGTAGTAAATCTGTTTGCACTCTAGTAGGGACACCTACTAGATGATAAACCCCTTGTTGTTTTTGTTAAGCGCCATCGAGTTGATTCTGACCCATAGCAACCCTGTACAGGGTTTCTAAGGAGCGGCTGCTGAGCTTGAACCACCGACCTTGTAGTTCAAATGGCTTTGCAGTCTGGCGCATTAATCCACAGCGCCACACCAGGACTCCAGATGATAAACCCCTTAGTCTGGAATTATCTAGAATGCTTCAAAGAGTAACAATATGTGGAACTTTATTATTTTTACCAGTCTTACAGAGTCCTGGTGTGGTTCTGTGGGTTAATGCGCCAGACTGCAAAGCAGTTTGAACTGCAGGTCGGTTGTTCAAGCTCACTGGCTGCTCCTCGAAAAACCTATATAGGGTAGCTATGGGTCAGAATCGACTCAACGGCACTTAACAACAACCATGAGTAGGAATTAACTCCATATGATAAACCCCTTAGTCGGAAGTTAATTTCTACTCAAGGTAAGACTGATAAAAATAATAAAGCCCCACATATTATTACTCTTTGAAGCATTCTAGATTACACATGTCAAGAGATAGATGGAGCTTACTGATCACTGTTAATACAGGGCATCAACCTTTCCATGGCTATTACACAAGGAATGCAAAGTTGAGTAATACTTTGATTTTACTTTCAGTTATGGGTTATTGTTCTCACCATTGAACACCAATGCAACAAGAGTTGACCCTACATTCAATTAACCCTGTTTATTTGAGGGTTTATAGAAATATGGGGAACAAAGATAGTACTATCATGGATTGTGCTCTCTTTATACATAGATGTGAATGTGCCATGAAGTTGATTCTGAAACATGCGACCCTGTATAGGATTTCTGAGGAGTGGCTGGTGGGTTTGAATCAGTGAACCCTACAGTGCCACACCATGACAGGGTCTATAGATAGTGATGTGGGACAAGCACTGTACTGCATATATATTGTTGTTATGTGCTGGCAAGTCGGTTCTGAGTCAGAACGACCCTTTCTAGGGTTTCCAAGGAGTGGTTGGTGAGTTTGAGCCACAAAACATGTAGTTCAAAATGACCTTGCTGTCCATTGCATTATCCTGCATTACCACACCAGGACTCCCCAGGACTAGTGCGTGACTAAATTCATTGAGGAAGGGGCTTCAAAAGATTTGTGGAAAAATTAAAATAGAATTTTTTGGAGCCCCTTATGTATTCATGTGTATGAAAAAAACAAAACAAAACAGAGTTATGTCCTATGGTTCACCTTCCTGTATCCCACCCATTGAATAGTATTGATAGATTCTTGGTTTGGGGTCTTTAAAAACCATTGCTATTGTTGTTATTGTTAAGTGCCATTGAGTCGATTCCTAAGGAGTGACAGGTGGGTTTGAGCCACTGAGCTTTTTGTGTCACCAAAGCCCACAGCCATCGAGTCAATTCTGTCTCATATTGTTGTCATTAAGTGCCGTCAACTTGGTTCTGACTCATAGTGACCCTGTACACAGTTACTGAGGAGTGACTGGTGGGTTCGAACCACCAACTTTGAGGTTAGCATTCCAGGGTCAATCCTACAAGGCCATGCCAGGACCCCAGTTCTGACTCACAGTGACCCAATATAGGGTTTCCAAGTCTGCAAACCTTTAAGGGAGCAGACATTTTTATCCTGTGGATCAGTTGGTGGGTTTGAACCACCAACCTTGTGGTTATCAGTCCAGTGCTTATCATACAGCACCACCTCAGGATTCACATACAGTACTGATGAGTAAAATATACCACTTTGCACTTTGACAAAGTTAGAAAGAGGGTTTAGTCTTAATTCAAAAATTTTTTTTCTGGATGAATTTAAACTGCAGGCAGCATGCTGCTCGGGATAAACATTTAAGGTTTGCATACCCAACACACCTGGGTTGTTACTGACATTACCACGTATCTGTAGATAAAGGGGCAAGAGGTCTAGTTGTTCTGAACTTCAGTTTTCTCATATGTAAATGGGGAAAAAAGCATGCAACTTTTATGATGACTGACTATAATAAATATGTGGCTTCTGCATTTCCAAAGTACATATTAGTTCTTTCCATCCCCTGCTCTGCCTCTCCTGTTTTACTCATTAAAGAAAAGAACACATTTCACACATAATTTTATATCCAGCTTTAAGATGAATGGACATTCTATGTGACATGCAAAAATAATATTTGTTGGTAATTGCCTTCTTAGGAAATAAACTTTTAATAACGAGCATACATAAAAATTATGTTCTAGAAAATCATTGTACCTAACACAAAGCACTTTTATGGGAATTTGAAATATGATGTATTTGTTAAATATATGCTTATTTTATTTATACGGTTGTTTGTGACAGTGCCTTGTATAATTAGAGAGCACTTAAGATTACTTTGTACATTTAAGGTTTGCTTTACATACCTTTGTTATAAAATTTTACTTTCTATTGTAAAATAAAAATGTGCTACTACTTTTGAAAGTATTTGACTAGACTAAGCATTATCAAAGCTTCGATGAGTCGGAACAGACTAGATGGCACCTAACAACATATATGATTTAAGTTGAACCCAACCTATTCTTTGTGTTTTAAAAACTGAATGATCCAATTATACATTTGGTATGTATTTGTACAAGCATAAATTAAAAACAACAACACTGTTATTAGGGTTCCAGTTCATATCTGAAAGGATTTATTCCAAACAAAATGTGTTTTTACATGTTTCTGTAACCAGTGGATGGCTGCAGACAAGTTTCTCAATAATACATTTGTCTTAGTCTTGTTAGGGTACCTTCCAAATAAACAAAAAATCCTATCAAAATAGTGGCTTCTGAGGTGATCTGCTGAGTCAGTTAAGTCCAAGGCAGAGAGTTCGTGGTGATAGTTTGGGTGGACTTCTAAGGTTCTAACTGGCTGACATTGGTAAAAAAAAAAAATGTGAGTGTTGAGTGACTTAAAGAGGGCAAACCTTTGTTGGCCCTAACTAAAGACTTTGTTGACCAAAGGACCATTGACCTGGTATTGTGTACTCAACCCATACTAGCCAGAATGCTCATTTCCCATCCTTAAGTAGCATAGCTGGTGTGAATGAACCTTGCCCTCCAACTTTCCACCCCAAGGCAAATACACATGCTCTCTCTCTCACACATACACACAGACATGCACCCCCAGACTTAAAACTTCATGTCAGTCAGCTACATTGAGCAGTTCTTCCCTGGAATGCTTTTTCTTGCCTGGAAGGTTAAGGCACTCAAGTTTTTGTTTTTGAGTCTTTTGTATAGTAAAGACTGTGCTTTCCAGTAGAGAAGCAAATAAGCCACATCTGGCACTAAGCACTTGAAATGGCAAATTAATGTGTACGGGTGATTGGAAAACAGTATGCAAAACAAAAATGCTTCATTAATAACTTTATGTTGATTAATATTGAAGTGATGCTGTTTTGGATATACTGTGTTAAAAATACACATTGCTAAAGTAAGTCTCTAAAGACTTTGCTGAGCAAAGGACCATTGACCTTAAACTATGTATCAGCCTACACTAGTTCTCAATTTCAACCATTGATCAGCATAGCTGGTATGAATGACCCTTGCTCTCCATCTGTCCACTCCTGTTATGGTGCTGTAGGGTAAACACTTGACTGTTAACCACAAGGTAAGTCATTCAAACCCACCAGCCGCTCCTCGGAAACCCTATACAGGGTCACTATGCGTTGGAACTGATTTGATGCCCCTCGGAAACCCTGTACAGGGTCGCTATGGGTCGGAACCGACTCGAAGGCACTTAACAACAACAACAACAACAATCAAAAGTGACTTTTGAGGGGATCTGTGGGGCCAGTTAAATCCAAGGAAGGTTATGGTGATTGTTTGGGGTAACTTCTTAAGAGCAATCTTAATAGATTTTTCTCAGAACAAAAGACAATCAAGGGGGCTTATTAGGAAGATGTTAGAAGAAAACGCAAACAGCACTGGTGAGCAAAAGACCAGCAAAAACAGACCAAGGATTTGTTTTCCATCTAGACAATGCACTTGTTCTTTCTTTGAGTAAAGCAAGATGTGTGCTACAAGAATTTTGTTGGAACACCTTATCCCAGTTACCCTACAGTCCTGATCTTTCCCCTTCAGACTTCTTCTTGTTTCCCAAACTCAAAGAACATTTAAAATTAAGAGGATTTAATCCTCTTTGTTGTTGTTAGGTGTCATAGAGTCGATACCAACCCATAGCGACCTTATGCACAGCAGAACGAAACACTGCCAGATCCGGGGCCAACCTCACTACTGTTGCCACTCTTGAGTCCATCGATGCTGCCACTTAATCAATCCATCTAGTTGGGGGTCGTCTTCTTTTTCTCTGACCCTCCACCTTACCAAACATGATATCCTTCTCCAGTGACTGGTCCTCCTGACAA
>NW_006408581.1:7258268-7270406 GCF_000296735.1 Chrysochloris asiatica | reverse complement strand
GGTGGCTATGAGTTAGAGCTGACTCAACAGCACTTAACAACACCAACAACATAGATATATTTTGAGGGCCTTCAAATTAAACTAAAAGATAATAGAATTTTGCCACAAAATTTTTATGCCTCCGTATATTTTATAATATGAAAGAGCTCTGGTAGTGTAGTGTTTACAAATTGGGCTGCTAATCTCACGGTCATTGAGAGAAAGAAGAGGCTTTCTGCTCCCATAAAGACTTACAGCTTCAGAAACTCTGTACAGGGTCTCTATGAGTTGGAACTGACTCCACGGCACATAACAACAACAACAAGTATTTTATATACACACACACGTGTGTATACACATGCAGACACACAAGAAACAGTACCTTACTATTATAAACCTTTGTCAATGCGTTATTTTTTTCTTAGCATGTTCTCATGATAATAGTTATTACATTCCACCTGTTTTTTGGAGTCCTGGTGTGGTGCTGTGAGTTACTGCACTGGACTCAAATGTCTGCTTGAAACATAAGGTTGGTGGTTCAAGCTTACCAGCTGCTCCTCGGAAAGTCTTTACAGGGTCACTATGGTTTGGAAGTGACTCAATAGCACCTAACAATGATCAACAACAAACTGCTTTTTAATGACCATCAAATATTTAACTGAATAAATTGGCTAAAGATACATAATGCTATCACTTCCACCAAAAATTGCTGGGAGGAACAATCCTTAACTATCACATTTTTAAGAACACATCTTAAATTTTATTTAAAAATAAATCTCTAAAGGTAGAAATGCTTAGTTAAAAGGAAAAAAACATTGTAACACTCCTTTCTTACAGCATATTCTATAGTTTGTGTGTGTTTGTATTTTCTCAACAATCTAGGATAATGCCTCTTTTTTATAAACCCCCACTTCTCTGCACTTTAATCTTTCAACATATGGTGATTGTTATTTACCAACTTAATACCTAAGTATTATCATTTATATATATACAGACATGGAGTCCTAGTGTGGCACTGTAAGTTAATGTGCCAGATTGTAAAGGCATTTGAACTGCAAGGTCGGTAGTTCAAGCTTACCATCTGCTCCTCCGAAACCCTATATAGAGTCACTATGGGTCATAATCAACTCAATGGCACTTAACAACAATATATATACACACATATTGATATGCAGCAGGCTGTAAACCACAGGATCAGTGCTTCAAACTCACCAGTTGCTCCTTGGAAACCCTGTACTGAGTCAGAAGAGAACTGATGGCACCTAACAAAAATGTTGTATCTATGTATGGAGTCTTTTGTGGCGTAGTGGATTAATGCACTGAATTGCAGTCAGTTTGAACTGCAAGCTCAGTGGTTCAAGCTCACTAGTCACTCCTCGAAAACCCTATACAGGGTCGTTACGGGTCGGAACAGACTTAACAGCACTTAGCAACAGTACACACACACATATATGGCTTTTCATATATATATAGCTTTATAGTATAAGTATTCATGGCAAATTATTTGAGCCATAGTTAGCATATTTCCAGATGTTGTGGTGGTAGGTAATATTTGCCAGTGGAGTTCTTGAATTTCAAAATTAAAAGTGGCTGAAATCATTCAAGTCTCATCTAAGCAATATCGTTATAGAATAGTTAGTGGAACTCCTAGCCTTCAAAGGTTACTAGTATGTAGATGCATATGACTGAGTATCTTCGTAACTCAAACTAATCTTACTGTGTTTTACAGGAGTTAAATTTCAATTAATATCTTAATGAGAATATAATTTTAGACAACTGAATAGATTTTTGGAAAGAATAATTGCACCTTTAAGTGAAAGATAACTACACATTTTTAGGTGTTACTTTAAAATTAGACTAATAAAATAACTCGTGAATTTAAAAATGATGATAGCTAAACTGTTGGAATATCTTTTTTTTAAAAAAAGCATAATTTCAGAAAGGGGAAGGAGGGTGGATGAGGAAAAGTGTTTGCTTGCTTTTCCTCTCAATTTGATTTGTCACCATGCAGTTGGCTTGCATAATTAACATATGTAAGCATGGTTCACACCAGTTTCCAAACAATACACCATATTCTAAGAATTTTATTTGAGAAGTAATCCCAAAATCCAGTGTCAGGACAATCCCCCAAGACAGCTTAAATATTTATCATCCCTTTGTTGTTGTTAGGTGCCATCAAGTCGACACCGACCCATAGCAACCTTATGCACAGCAGAATGAAACATTGCCCAATCATGGGCCAACCTCACTACTGTTGTCACTCTTGAGTCCATTGATACTGCCACTTGGCCAATCCATCTCATTGGGGGTCTTCCTCTTTTAATCTGACCCTCCACCTTACCAAACATGATATCCTTCTCCAGCGACTAGTCCCTCCTGACAATATGTCTGAAGTATGAGAGATGAAGTTTGGCCACCTTGGCCTTCAAGGAACATTCTGGGTGCACTTCTTCCAAAATGGATCTATTGGTTCTTTTGCCAGCCCGTGGCACTTTCAATATTCTCCTCCAACACCGTAATTCAAAAGCATCAATTCTTCTACGGTCTTCCTTATTCACTGTCCAGCTTTTGCATGCATACGAGGTTATTGAAAATACCATGGTTTGGGTCAGGCACACCTTAGTCCTCAAGGTGACATCTTTGCTCTTCAACACTTTAAAAAGGTCTTCTGCAGCAGATTTGCCTAATGCAATATGTCATTTGATTTATTGACTGCTGCTTCCATGAGTGTTGATAGTTGATCCAAGAAGATGAAGTCGTTGACAACTTCAATCTTTTTTCCATTGATAAGAATGTTCTTTATTGGTCCAGTGGTGAACATTTTTGTTTTCTTTACATTGAGATGTTATCCATACTGAATGTTGTACGCTTTGATCTTCATCAGTAAATGTTTTAAGTTATCTTCACTTTCAGCAAACAAGGTTGTATCATCTGCATTTTGCAGGTTGTTAATGAGTCTTCCTCTAATCCTGATGCCACATTTTTCTTCATTTAACCCAGCTTCTCGCATTATTGCTCAGCATACAGGTTGAATAAGTATGGTGAAAGAATACAACCTTGTTGCACACCTTTCTTAATTTTAAACCATTCAGTGTTCCCATGTTCTATTCAAACAACTGTTTCTTGGTCCAGGTCCAGATTCCGCATGAGCCAATCAAGTGTTCCAGAATACTCATACTTTGCAATGTTGTCCATAACTTGTCATGATCCACACAATTGAAAGCCTTTGTGTAGTCAATAAAGCACAGGTAAACATCTTTCTGATATTTTCTGCTTTAAGCTAAAATCCATCGCACATCAGCATGATATCCCTGGTTCCATGGCCTCTTCTAAATCCGGCTTGAACCTCTGGAAGTTCTCTGTCAATGTATTCTTATGGCTGTTTCTGTATTACCTTTAGTAAAACTTTTCTCGCATGGGATATCAAAGATATTCTCCAATGATTTCCTCATTCCATGGGGTCACCGCTCTTTGGAATGGGCACAAATATGGGTCCCTTCCCATCAGTCAGCCAGAAAGTTGTCTTCCATATTTCTTGGCACATATGAGTGAGTGCTTCCTGTGCCACCTCACTTTCTTGAATGATTTCAATTTTTTATTCCAATCAACTACTGGTGCCTTGTTCTTTGCCAATTCCTATAATTCACCTTGGATTTTCTCCTTCAGGATCACTGTCTCTTGATCATATGCTACCTCTTGAAACTGTTGAGCATGAACCATTTCCTTTTGGTACAGTGACTCTGTATTCCTTCCATCTTCTCTTGATGCTTTCTGCATCATTCAATAATTTGCCCAGAAAATCTTTCAATAACGGAAGTCGAGGCTTGAATTTTTTCTTCCATTCCCCCAGCTTGAGAAATGCTGAGCGTGTTCTTCCTTTTTAGTTTTCTGATTCCAGATCTTTGCACATTTTGTTGTAATATTTGGCTTTATCTTTTCGAGCTGATCTTTGATATTTTCTATTCAGCTCTTGTACCTCCTCATTTCTTCTATTTCCTTTAGCAGCTCTACTCTGGAGAACAAGTTTCAGTATCTCTTCTGACATCCATTTTGATCTTTTACTTCTTTCTTGTCTTCTTAATGACTTTTTGCTTTCTTCCTGTATGATGTTCTTGATATCATCCTACAAGTCTTTGGTCTTTAGTGTTTAGTGTATCAAATCTGTTCTTCAGATAATATCTAAATTCAGTTGAGATATATTCAAGGTCGTATTTTGACTCTCATGGACTTGCTTTCATTTTCTTCAGCTTCATTTTCTTCCTGCCTTGTTTTCACTGATGATATGGAGTTTTTCATCATCTCTTTCCGCAGATGTAGTCAATTTGATTTCTGTGTATTCCATCTGGTAAGGTCCATGTGTATAGTCATCTCTTTTGCTGTCTAAAGAAAGTATTTGAAATGAATAAATCATTGGTTTTGCAGAATTCTATCATGGGTTCTCCAGCAGCACTTCTATCACCTAGGCTATATTTTCCAACCACTGATCCTTCCTCTTTGATCCCAACCTTTGCATTCCAGTCACCAGTAGTGATCAACACATCTTGATTGCATATTTGATCGATTTCAGATTGAAGAAATTGGTAGAATTCCTCTATTTCATCTTCACTGGCTTTAGTGGTCTGTGCATAAATTTGAATAATAGTGGTATTAACTGGACTTCCCTGTAGGTTCATGGATATTATCCTATCACAGACAGTGTTGTACCTCATGACTGATCTGGATATGTTCTTTTTGACAATGCAACACCTTTCCTATTCAATTTGTCATTCCTGGCATAGTAAACCACAAGGTTGTCAGATTCAAAATAAGCAATACCAGTCCATTTCAGCTCACTAATGCCTAAGATATTGATGTTTATGAGCTCCATTTCATTTTTGACAATTTCCAATTTTCCCAAATTCATACTTCATACATTCCATATTTTGATTTTCAATGGATGTTTACAGCTGTTTCTCTTCATTTTGATTTGTGCCCCATCAGCAAATGAAGGTCCCTTGGGCTTTTCTCCCATGGGCTTTACTTCATTCAAGTCATCAGGGCCAACTTTATTTTGAGGAAGCAGCTCTTCTCCAGTCACATTTTGAGTGCCTTCCAAACTGAGGACCTCATTTTCTGGCACTATATCTGATTGTGTTTCTCTGCTATTCATAAGGTTTTCAGTGACTAAATATTCAGAAGTAGTTCATCACTCTTTCTACTTGTCTGTCTTCATCTGGAAACTCATCTGAAACCTGTCTACCATGGATGACCCTTCTGGTATTTAAAATACTGGCAGCTTAGCTTTCAGAATCACAGCAACTGACAAGCCACCACTGTATGACAAATTGACAGTGGTGATATCATCCCTTAGAGTCTATCATCCCTTAGATTCAAATTCCAAGTCTACAGATAACCACATATTTGTCTGTAATCCATGGACTTGGGAACATGGTGGCTCCATACTATAAGCACTGGACTGCAATCTCCTAGGTCTGAGGCTCAAGCCCGCCAGCTTTGTCCCCTGATGATTGACAGCCTCAGAAACCCTATACAGGGTCACAGAGTCAGAACTAACTTGACAACCCTTAACAGCATCTATTTATCTATCACCTACCTCTTTACAGATACATACACGATATACACATAGTTTTCATTACCCAAAAAATTGTTGAAATGTATACTTCTTGATTCCTTTAATAGAACTCCAATGAAATACATTTTAAAAAAATCTGCAAGTTCAAAAAATTATATCTTTAGAAACCTAAAATGAAAAATGAGAAAGGGAAACTTTTATTGTGATTACTAGAAAGAGGCCTCAGTAGGCTAGGATTATTGTAAGTACAATTGATTTTGTCCAGGATTTGATTTTAATCTAGTTTAGCAGAATCAGATTGTACAAGGAAGAGATATTTAATTTAATACATAATGATGAAAAGACTTCAGTTCAGAGAAGTTTAATGTATTTGATATGATAAAAGCACTAACTGATTATTAGGTTTTTTAAAAATAGTTATTTCTTGTTATTTTATTGCCATTTGAATAATTTCCTTTGCTCATAATATTGATATTAATCTAGGAAATATTTTAGGCTTTTGTACTGGTACTCAGGATGTTTGTCTCTATAAACTACAGCCATTTAGGAAGAAATAAACATAATTTAAAATCTGCTGCACAGATTCCCCCCTCCACCCCTCCAGATCTAGAAGTTTTCAGAGAAACCATTTGCCACAGAATGAATTTGAGCTGTCTTGTTAAAAACTTCAGTTGTAAACAAGGGTCTATGGAAACCAATCTCCTGTAATTTTCCAGTCTACTGTTTTCCAATATCAAGGAGTTAGAATGCTTGGCAATTTTGAGGATGCTGCTCAACAGAGATCTCTAGAATTTTAACTGTTAGGACCAGATGGGACTATTTTCTGAGGTTAACGCTGAGGCCAGGAGAACTATCCAAGCAAAAACCAGAGAGAGAGAGAGAGAAGAAAGATTCATAGTGCCGAGTATCATATTTCTTTTTTTCTGCTGAATAATTTATGCCAAAATGTTCTTGCTCTCTTTCCATTTTTTCTGTTGCCTGGCCTCTTGATGCCATATAATGTACAATAATTCATCATATTCCCTGCAACTCTGCTACTTCTTTGGAGAACATTTTGGAGTTTCAATAAACACAAAGACCACTTGTTTTTAAATTAAGGCTGCTCTTTTATTTTCCCTGAACAAATTATTAAAACCATTGGGTTGTTTGTGTGTGTGTATGTGTGTGTGCATTTACATTATTTTAGCTCTAGGTCTTAATTTACCTCACAGACATCTATTACATACAAAATCAGAGAGTCAAATCAAATGGCCAAACACATGCATGCTTCGTTGTTGTTACATGAAAAATTAAAAGGTGTGAGAGATCTGATGGACAAACTGGTAGTATTGTGTATAGAAATGAAAGCTAATCAGAGTCAGAATACAATGTTGTTGTTTTGTTATGGGCCGTGGAGTCAGTACCGACTCATAGCGACCCTGTACAGGGTTTCCGAGGCTGTAAATCTTTACCAGAGCAGAAAGCCTCATCTTTCCCCTGTGGAACAGCTGGTAGTTTCGAACTGCTGACCCTGAAGTTAGCAGCCTGATTCATAACCATTATGCTACTAGGGGTCCTTCAGAATACAATGTTGCTGTTAAGTGCTGTCGAGTCAGTGCCGACCCCTAGTGACCCTCTAGAGGGTTTCTAAAGAGTGACGGGTGAGCTTGAACCACCAACCTTGCAGTTCAAACTGACTTTGCAGTCTAGCGCATTAACACACAGCACCACACCAGGAAATATCCAAATTTGGAAAGCCTACATTCTGTGAGTCTTAGATTCCTTACTAAGTGTATCTTTAAATAGTATCTATCTATAAGAGTTATTCTGTGTACTAGAATTATTCAAAGTCCATACAATACTTTCCCAAGTTTAGCAGCTGCTGCTTCTGATATGTATTTTTTTCTGACCCCATTGTGGTCACAAGGGCCCCTTATGAATAGTACACAATGAATTGTGGGCAGAAGTGAGGTTCATCCCCGCTGGGCTAGAGCATGTTATTGCTTGTGCAAGATTGTCCAGAACTCTCTTTTTCCTTCTACCATAGCAACCAGCAGTGTTACAGGTACTATTCGTTCTGTCAACTAAGTTCCCAGAGTGAGTACACCAGAGAATAGAGGCCCCAGCTGACCTGTGATAGGTTTGTAGCATAAGCGAGGAATAAACGGTTTGGTTTGTTTTGTTTTAAGCCACTTAAATTTAGGGGCTAGTTAGTGAAGCATAATCTAATCTAGCCTCATTTGTATGACCTTTGTAAAGCGATACAGGTGCAGTGCATTAATACCACTTTAATTCCAGTTCTTTGACTGTGCTTACAATGTTTAACAGTGAATGCTGGCTTTGATTATGTAGCTGTAATGCATACTTCCTAGATTACTTGTCTTCCCTTTTAAGAAGGTAACGAATATATCTTATTATTCTCAAACACATTAGAAAACTGAATCTATACCATCAATTTAATCAAGATAGAGCTATTGTTTTACTAATTTTGCCACAATTGACTTAATATACAAATTCACTTCCAATATTTGTAATTTCAGAATATGTTTATGATTCAGTAGATCACACTATGAAATACGTCTGTATATGTTTTTGGCAAAGCTTACAAAACTGAAACTTTTTTTTTTTTTAATATCAGTTGTCAGATATTACACCCATCATACAATTGCTCATCGTTCCTAACGATTAGCCTTTTCTTCCTTTTCAACATATGTCTGACTCTGCAAATGTGAACTAACGATGGACAAAATGCAGTATGCAGTCATACAATGAAATGGCAGGAGCTGTATTTACCTTTTATATTATCTAAAATGGTTAACATTTCAAGAGAGATCTTGTGTCTTCTGCTAATTTTGCTCCTTCCCTTCTGGGTAACTGCAAAGAAGTTTTCTCTGTTGTCATATGATTCCCGAAGAATACCTGTGCTCATTCAGATAAACACTGGAATTTTCCCTGAAATATGTTGAGGGTCTGGGATGCTGGTCACTAGCGTAAGTGTGTTGTTTTTCTCATTTTTTAATCTATCTATCTAATCTTTCCAATTTCTTGTCTGGGTTTCACTATCTGTTTGGGGCAAATAAGATTGATAATGGTAGCTTGGTTTCCTGTCTCTTGGGGCTTGGTGAAGCAGTGTAAGACACATTGCCAAAGCTGAAACAAGGGAGCATTCCTTTAGCCCTTGCCTTATCTGTCAGTAATCTCTGACTCCCACCAGTTGGAACTGCTAAAGTCCATTAGTCCATCTCCTTTTCTCTCTTCAAGATTCAGGGAATAATGAGAATTCCCCCAGTCTTACTGCCTGCGACTCCTGCCTGAGATTACATCAGTTCATTTAGCTGGAGGTTTTCAGGCATTTCTTGGCAGGAATTGATTTCCTTATTTTGGGCCCTATGCTTTTGGAATCTGCCCAAAAGACAGATTCAAAGAAGTGAATTCTGCTCTTATAAGGTCTGTTTCAGATAAGTTACCTGAGAATGTTAGAGAATGGAAGGCAGTAGGGAGTTTGTTTGTTTTTTTATCTGTAAACCCCTAAGAACATGTATGTAATGCACTTAGGAAAAAACACAAAAAAAGTACATTTCTTCTTGGGAGTTTTTGAGGCATAAGAGACATGTTGTTATTGTTCAATGCCATCAAGTAGGTTTCAACTCACAGCAAGTCTGCATAGGGTTTCAAAGGAGAAGCTGGTGGGCTTGAACCTCTGACCTTGTGGTCCGCTTATCCTGCAGCAGCACCACATCAAGACTAGGAATGGCAGAGTTAATTGATTTGACTTTCTGATTGTTTTGTTAGAAAGTTTCTGAAAGATAACAAGTTCTGAAATTTTCTATTAAAAAAAGTAAGTTAAATAAAGTATAGCAGGCATTTTAAAACCAATCCTTTCTTCATTAGTCAGATGCCATTTCTAATATATATTTTTTGCCAGTTTTCAAGCCACAGTTTCTCTTCATTTAAACATAGTAATTCTTTTATAATGCTATGTTAGATATATACATTGTTGTTGTTAAGTGCAGTCTAGTTCGTTCCAACTCATAGCGACCCAGTATAGGGTTTCCAAGGAACAGCTGGTGAATTTGGACCTCTGAACTTGCTTTCCAGTGCTTTTCCTACAGCACCATACCAGGACTCCATACGTATACAAAGAGATATAATTAAGACATTGCTCCTGCTCTGAAAGACCTTGCCAGATAGAGGCAGTCAAATGAGCAGAAAAGATTAAGAAACTTTGATAACTGCTGTAATTGAAGGAAGCCCAGAGTATACCTTTAGAAAATACCTCTTGTTTGCTTGACCTGTTGTTGTTATTAGGTGCCATCAAGTCTGTATCGACTCATAGCAACCCCATGCACAACAGAATGAAACACTTTCTAGTCCTGGGCCAACCTCACAATTGTTGCCATGCTTGAGCCCACTGATGTGCCACTTTGCCAATCCATCTCGCTCGCTGGGGTTCTTCCTCTTTTTCTCTGACCTTACCAAACATGATATCCTTCTCTAGAGACTGGTCCCTCCTGGCAATATGTCCAAAGTATGAGAGATGAAGTTTGGACATCTTGGCCTCCAAGGAGCACTCTGCATGCACTTCTTCCAACACAGATCTGTTTCTGTTTTTTTGAGGGTTTTTTTTTTGGCAAGTCATGGCATTTTCAATATGCTCCTTCAACACCATAACTCATAAGAATCAGTTCTTCTATGGTCTTCTTTATTCACTGTCCAGCTTTCACATGCATATGAGGTTATTGAAAGTACCATGGCTGAGTGGGATAGAAAGGAATGTTGGGAAACATGATTACAGAAAGCTTGTAAGCCTGTCTTCAGCCTATAACTGATTAGAATATGTAAAATGGTTCTAGACCTTGCCCAGTGAAATAGGCCTCTTGCAGAGCCTTTGCAGTGTATAACACCTTAGGTGGAATCCTGAGCCCCATCAAGAACCTTCTGAGGTGGGACATTTCTACTAGAAAGGACAAGCAGTCCATCCTGGAACAGCTAGAGTGACAGAAGATACATCTGCAAAGAAAGATCATCAAGAAAAACCCAAAATAAAAATGGCAGTATTATTGGCTACTACAAGAATAAGCAAATCGTTCACCAATGAGCCATCAAGGCAAGTAACGAAGTCCCTTCAGGACAGGCCCCACTCTAAGACTGAGACTCAAAAGGAACATGTGAGCAGGCATGCAAGCTTGCTGGTGACCACATTGTTCTATTGATGAGTGGAAGAGGGGGAAAGGCAGCAATGAAGAAATAGGCTGAGTTTCACCATGTTCCATGGACTCTTGTTGACATGGAGATGAGAGAAAAAGAGGAAGGGCTGGTTGGTCCAAAGTGTGGTGAGACCTGGGGACACCTGAGCCCGTGGACAAGGACATAGTCACAGAGGGCTAGAGCTGGGAGTGAAGTATCCAGATGATATAAAGTGAGGGAAGACATAAAAACACCCAAGCTTGCAGATGGTACCCATTTGACCTAGCCTCAATGGCTTGATGGTCAAAACTCAACTAGAGGAAGATTAAAAAGAAAACAATTTTTGATAGGTGAAACGAGGGTAGTTTGCTACAGTTTGGTAAATTTGACCTATATTCATGAAGGTAGTAGCTCAGAGTACCAACAGAGGGAGATGGAGTCTTCACGTCAGCGCTGTCATCTCAGTATTACAGGGTAGATATGGACGGGCAATTTATACATTGGCTACCTAAAATCAGGGGCGATAAAGGCAAGAAGTGAACGGCTTACAACATTTCAAGAGGGAGTTTAGTTTAAGTGTGCGAGGGAAGATAGAGTCCTCACTGAATAGTTTTCATCTTGTCTAGATGGGTCTGGTGAAAAGAGATTAGAATAAGATTTTTATGATTCAATAGTGAGTAATTGTTGTCATGACTAATTGTGACTGTCACAATTGTAAAGGTAGAAGATTTGTAACAACAACGGGGGAGTAGTTGATCTAACAGTCCAGAAACAGAGGACCCTGGCACCATCAAGGGAAAAGAGCACAAGAGGAATGCAGGACCTTATCCAGAGAAGCAGTGACACCAGAGATGGAGACAGAGATGGGGACATGGAGAGAGGGAGCAGCTGCAGATTCTAGACTCATGGAAAGAGAGGGATTGAGAGCTGGAGGCTAGGAGGCAAACTTGTAGAATGTGCCCTTTGGAGGTGTACATTATTATATATGCCTGAGTGTTTAAAAAAACAAACCTGAAATGAATAGAGAGAAATACTGTTAAGTGATGGTATGTGGACGGGATTATAATCATTGTGATGAAACACAGTATATGATGTGTTGCATGTAAAACCGATGATCTACCCTATAAACTTTCACTCAATTCACACTAAAAACTTAAATAAATTAAAAAAAGAAATACTATGGCTTTAATCAGGTGTACCTTAGTCCTCAAACTGACATACTTGCTCTTCAACACTTTAAAAAGGTCTTGTGCTACAAATTTGCCTAATGCAATATGTCGTTTGATTTCTTGGCTGCTGCTTCCATAAGTGTTGATAGTTGATCCAAGAAAAATGAAGTCCTTGACAACTTCAGTCTTTCCTCCATTGAGAAGAATGTTCTTTATTGGTCCAGTGGTGAGGATTATTGCTTACTTTAAATT
>NW_006408581.1:7154236-7258083 GCF_000296735.1 Chrysochloris asiatica | reverse complement strand
AATAAGTATGGTGAAAGAATACAACCCTGTCTCACACCTTTCTTAATTGTAAATCATTCAGTGTTCCCATGTTCTGTTTGAACAACTGCCTCTTCGTCCATGTACAGATTCCTCATGAGCACAATTAAGTGTTCCAGAATACTCATACTTTGCAATGTTGTCTATAGCTTGTCATGATCCACACGATTAAAAGCCTTTGTGTAGTCAATAAAGCACAGGTAAACATCTTTCTGATATTTTTTACTTTCAGCCAAGATCCATCGGACATCAGCAATGCTATCTATTGTTTCATGTCCTCTTCTGAATTCAGCTTGATTCTCTGGATGTTCTCTGCCAATGTATGCTTGCAGCCATTTCTGTATTACCTTTAGTAAACTTTTACTTGCATGGGACATCAAAGATATTGTCGGATGATTTCTGCAATCCTGTGGGTTACCTCTCTTTGGAATGGTCACAAATACGGATCTATTCCTATCAGTCAAGACTGCAAACATAGTGGAAGAGTAGAAAAAAAATCTTTCATTTGAAGAGAGAAACTTAACTTCTTGTTTTTACTTTACTACTACTGAATAACACATGCAGTATACTTTCATTTTCCATATGACATAATCTAATGTTGTTGCTGTTGTTGTTAAGTGTTGTCTAGCTGGTTCCAACTCATACTGTTTCCAAGGAGCAGCTGGTGGGTTTTGAACTGCTGACCTTGTAGTTCAAAATCCAGTGCTGATCCTACAATTCCAAACCAGGAGTCCAGTCTAGCATTACATTAGTAAAAACATGCTAATTCTATGTAGGCGTTTACTATGCCCCTTATGTAAATGCCAACCACCCCTATGTTAGCTTGCAGTACAGTGGTGGCTTGTGTGTTGGTATAATGCTGAAGCCCATGCTACAGGTATATCAAATACCAGCAGGCTCACTCATGGTTGACAAGTTTCCAAGGAGCTTCTAGAGTAAGATAGCAACCTACTTTTAAAAAGTCACAAGAGAAACCTTATGGATGACAACAGAATATGGTACCATGTAGTGCTGAGTCACTTCGTTTGGAAGCCAAACAAAACAAATGTAGAGTGACTGCAGCAAAGGACTTGAGTGTAGCAATTATAGTGAAGATAATGAAAGACTGGCAATGCACTTCTGATGTACACAGCATCTCTGGGAATGGAGTCAACTCAAGACCAACTAACACTAAGTTGCAAATGTAACTCTATCTGATTTACTTTAAAAACAAACAAAAAACAACAACAATAAACTAGGGCAAACTAGATCTGAGGCAGAGAATTTCTAGTTTAAAGGATAAGCACTCCGACAGCAAGGTCAGTTTGAACTGCATAGTCGGTGGTTCAAACTCACCAGTCTCTCCTTGGAAACCTTATTCAGGGTCACTATGGGTCAGAACTGACTTAACAACAAAGGATGCCTTTGGAGTCCTAGTGTGGTGCTGTATGATAAGCACTGGACTGTCAACCATAAGGTCGGTGGTTCAAACCTACCTGCAGCTTCTCAGAAACCTTATACAGAATTTCTGTGAACCTGAAATGACTTTACAGCACTTAACAACCAATGAAACTTTCAATGGAACACATTACACAAGGTTCAGATACGCATCTGTGAAGAATCGTGGTGGGGAACTCCAATCTCCGTCATCTCTCTCATGATTCAGGGGTGGATGAAATAGAGTTTATTATTTTTCATACTAGCTTTAGTTTTTTTAGAGTCAGTGAGGATTGTTCTCAAAGTGATTTAGATATACTAATTTGGGAAGACAGAAAGGAATGTTACTAAGGCAGCTTATATGAAAGCCACCACATTTCCATTAGATAGTGATAATTGTCAGAATTGTGGTGCTAGCAATGAGAATCGAAATGAAGGGGTAACAGAAACAGTTAAGAAGAAAAGAAATAATCAGGTCTTGCAGTGTGATTCAATATGACAGACAAATGTGGAAAGAAATTACTAAAAACATATATTGTTTGTGAAGTCACGTAAGAGCAAAACAAACCCAAAGTGCTAAATTTTAGAATTGGTCACCTATTCTTCAATGCAAGGGCTTCAAAAAATCAGCTATTATTTCAGAACTTCTGTTTCCTCATAGGTAAAATGTGAATAGTTACACATCGAGCATAGGGCTATTATAAAAATTATAAGAAATGAAGCAGAGGGAATACCCACTCCATAGTCTCTCCTGTGCTCCTCTGGAGTATCAAGCAGAATTCAGGCACATTGTGTGTCTAACCTCATGGAATCCTTGCAGAAAAATTCTGAGGAGGACATTTCCCTCCTATTATGATTTATAATAGTGAAGGTCAAGTGAGTGTGTAACCTACCCAGAGACACAGATAATGAGTAGCACAACTGGGATTCTTATCCAGATCGCTCTGAATTCAGAGCCGCACTCCCCCTACACTGCTGGCACTCAATAAATTGCATTTCTCCCCTTCCTAAACTACCTTCCTCAAGAGTAGTGGTTGTTATACTTTTTGAGACTAATAATGAAAGTAGGAAGCCCTCGACCCAGAAAAAATAAAAGGACATACATACCTACTGTTTTATTTTCCTAATGCTGTTGTAATAGAAACAACTCCAGTCAGTGACTTTAAAGATCAAAAATTTATTTTCTTATAGCTCTGGAGGCTAAAAGTCCAAATCAGACTCTGTGCTGTGTACACCCTTCCTTCCTTGTTGTTCTCCCTAAGCATTCTCTGGTCATTTTCAGGGTATCTGTCTTTCTTTGTGTGAATGTGCCTGTGTGTCTACTCCGCTCTTTCAATTTAGAATTTATTAGATTTAGAACCCATTCTCTAGTATAATTTAATAACATCTATTTATAATGTTCCAAAACAGGATTATACCTACAGGTGTAGAGTTTATATTCCAACATATATTTTTAGAAGATATGATTGAATCCAAAAGAAATCATCACAAAATCTCAGTGTTATGGATATCTTAAAGGCAATAAATATCTCTGATAAACTGATAGTTTCAAAAGTCATTTACCATATAACAAGAAATGTTCATTAGAAAATAAATGCTAGGATAGAAGTAAATGCAGGTAACACAACCTTACTTGCTGGAAGCAAAGAGGAATTAAAATACTTATCAATGAAGATCAAAGACTACAGCCTTCAGTATGGATTGCATTTCAATGGAATGAAAACAAAAACGCTCACAACTAGAGATGTAAATAATGTTATAAATGAAGAAAAGATTGAAGTTGTCAAAGACTTCATTTTTCTTGGATCCACAAACAACATTCATGGAATCAGCAGTCAAGAAATCAAATAACAGATTGCATTAGGGCAAATATGCTACAAAAGACCTCTTGAAAATGTGAAAGAACAAATATATCAGTTTGAGACTAACGTGCACCTGACCCAAGTAATGGTATTTTAGAAACACATCATATGCGTGAAAGTTGGACAATGAATGCGGAAGGCCTTAGAAGAATAGATTCATTTGAATTATGATGTAGGCAGAGATTATTGAAAGTACCATGGACTGCCAGAAGAACAAACAAATCTGTCTTGGAATAAGTACAACTAGAATGTTCCTTAGTTGCTAGAATGGCAAGACTTCATCTCTTATTCTTTGGACATGTTATCAGGAGGCATCAGTCCATGGAGAAGAATATCTATCATACTTGATAAAGAGGAGGGTCAATGATGAAGTCCTCAAACTAGATGAATTGAAACCATGTCAGCAACAATGGGTTCAAATGTAAGAACCATTGTGACGCTGGCGCAAGACCTGGCACTGCTTCCTTCTGTTGTGCATAAGGTAACTAAGAGTCAGGATTGACTTGATGGAACCTAATAACAGCACAATTTACATTTTTTCCTCCATTAAACTTCTTTTGTTGCATTTCTGCATTTGTTGTTGTTGATAAGTACTGTTATATTGGTTCCAACACATTACAACTCAATATAGGGCTTCTGAGGCTATAAATCTTTGTGGGAATAGAAAGCCTCATCTTTCTCCAGTGGAGCTACTGGTGGGCTCCAACATTGACCCTATAGTCTGCAGTCCAGTGCTTATCCTACAGAGCCACCACATCCCCAGAACTAATATAGAAAAAAATAATATTAGACTAGAAATGGAATGTTAGTGCAGAAAATTTAATGTTATAATTAGGTCTAGTTTTGTTTTTTTTTTTTTAAAACACAAAGCATCCATTCTTCCTAATGAATGGGAAAACTGGTGGCACAAGAGTTTAAGCATTCTGATGATCAACAAAAAGTAAACAGAACACACCCAGAGGCTCTGGAAGAGAAAGGTCTACTGATCTGCTCCAGTAAAGGTTGTTGTTAAGTGCTGTGGAGTTCATTACAATTCACAGCAACCCTGTATAGGGATTTCAAGGAGCAGAGGGTGAGTAATCAACCCAGATTTGATCCTACAGTGCCACGCTAGAAAACCTTGTGCACACTTTTATTGTATCACTTGGAGTTAATCAGTCAAAATTGATATGATGGCACCTAACATTAACAAAACCAACTTAGTTCTAGAATACAGACTTGCCTATGCTAATTGATAGGGAATATGGTGCCTCAAGTTGTCAAGGACTTCATTCTTTTTGGATCAACTATCAACATTCGCATGAGCAGCAGTCAAGAGATCAGACAATATATTGCATTGGGCAAATCTGCTGCACAGGAACTTTTTAAAGTGTTGAGGAGCAGAGATGTCAGCTTGAGGACTAAGGTGCGCCTGACCCAAGCCATGGTATTTTCAATAACCTCATGTGGATGCGAAAGCTGGACAGTGAATAAGGAAGACCATAGAAGAATTGATGCCTTTGAGTTGTGGTGTTGGAGGAGAATACTAAAAGTGCCATGGACTGCCAAAAGAACCAATAGATCTGTTATGGAAGAAGTGCAACCAGAGTGCTCCTTGGAGGCCAAGATGGCTAAGCTTCGTCTCTCATACTTTGGACATATTGTCAGGAGGGAACAGTCACTGGAGAAGGATGTCATGCTGGGTAAGGTGGAGGGTCAGAGAAAAAGAGGAAAACCCCCAACGAGATGCATCAGCCAGGTGGCATCATTGATGGCGTCCAGTGTGGCAGCGGTAGTGAGGTTGACCCAGGATTGGACATTGTTTCGTTCTGTTGTGCATGGGGTTTCTATGAGTCGGTTCTGACTCGATGGCACCTGATAACAACAACATGGTGGCTCTGTTGTCTTCCAAATTTCATGGCATAGATGACCGAGTGCCTTCTGTAATGCCTCACTTTCTTGAAAGATTTAAATTTTTATTCCATAAATTCCTGGTGCCTTGTTCTTTGCCAATTCAATGCATGTGTATATCTCTTATGCTGTCTAAAGAAGGTATTTGAAATGAACAAATCATTGATTTTGCAGAATTTTATCATGCGACCTCCAGCATTATTTCTATCACCAAGGCCATATTTTCCAACTACTGATCCTTCTTCTTTGCTCCCAACCTTTGCATTCTATTCACCACTAATGATCAATACATCTTGATTGCATTTTTGATAGATTTCAGGTTGAAGAAGTTGGTAGAATTCTTCTATTTCATCTTCACTGGCTTTAGTGGTTGGTGTGTAATTTGAATATCAATAGTATTACCTGGTCTTCCCTGTAGGCGCATGGATATTATCCTATCACAGACAGCATTGTACTTCATGACCAGGATATTTTCTTCTGACAATGAATGCAACACCATTCCTCTTCAATTTGTCATTCCCAGCATAGTAAACCATGTGGTTGTAAGATTCAAAATGGCAAATACCAGTCCATTTCAGCTCACTAATGTTTAAGAGATCAATGTTTATGTGTTCCATTTCATTTTTGACTATTTCTAATTTTCCTAGATTCATACATTGTGCATTCCATGTTCTATTTATTAATGGATGTTTCCAGCTGTTTCTCTTCATTTTGAGTTGTGCCCCATCAGCAAGTGAAGGTCCTGAGCGCTTTACTCCCACATGCTTTACTCCATTCCCCTCATCATGGTTAACTCTACTTTGAGGATGCAGCTCTTCCCCAGTTGTATTTTGAGTGCCTTCCAACTTGAGAGGCTCATTTTCCAGCATTAAAGCTGACAATGTTTCTCTGCTATTCATAAAGTTTTCAGTGACTAAATATTCAGAAGTAGTTCGTCACTCTTTCTTCCTAATCTGTCTTCGTCTGGAAGCTCATCTGAAACCTGTCCTCCATGGGTGACCCTGCTGGTATTTAAAATACCAGTGGCATAGCTTCCAGAATCACAGCAACTCAAAAGCCACCACAATAAGCAAACTTACAGATGTGTCAGTTTCCAAACAACTATCTAGATGACTGATTGGAAGAGATCCATATTTGTCCCCATTCCATAGAGAGGTGACCCAATGGAATGTGGAAATAATCAGACAATATTTTTGATAGCCCATGCAAGTAAAGTGTTGCCAAAAGTAGTACAGAAATAGCTGCAAGCATGCATTGACAGAGAACTTCCAGAGGTTCAAGCCAGATTCAGAAGAGGATGTGGAATGAGGGATATCATTGCTGATGTCCGATGGATCTTTGCTGAAAGCAGAGGACATCAGAAAGATGTTTACCTGTGCTTTCTTGACTATGCAAAGCCTTTCGATTGTGTGGATCATGACAAGCTATGGACAACATTGTGAAGTATGAGTATTCTGGAACACTGAATTTTGCTCATGAGGAATCTGTACATGGACCAAGAGGCAGTTGTTCAAACAGAACATGGGAACACTGAATGGCTTAAAATTAAGAAATGTGTGTGACAGGGGTGTATTCTTTCACCATACTTATTCAACCTGTATACTGAGCAAATAATCCGAGAATCTGGATTATATGAAGAAAAATGTGGCATTGTTATTGGAGGAAGACTCGTTAACAACCTGGGATATTCAGATGATACAACCTTGCTTGCTGAAAGTGAAGAGGACTTGAAATATTTACTGATGAAGATCAAAGAGCACAGCCTTCGGTATGGATTGCATCTCAATGTCTAGAAAACAAAAATCCTCACCACTGGACCAATAAACAACATTCTTAACAACAGAGAAAAGATTGAACTTGTTAAGGATTTCATTCTTCTTGGATCAACTATCAACACTCATGGAAGCAGCAGTCAAGAAGTCAAAGGACATATTGCTTTAGGCAAATCTGCTGCACAAGACCTTTTTAAAATGTTGAAGAGCAAAGATGTCAGCTTGAGGACTAAGGTGTGCCTGACCCAAGCCATGGTATTTTCGATAACTTTATGTGCATGTGAAAGCTGGACAGTGAATAAGGAAGCCGAATTGATGCTTTTGTGTTATGGTGTTGGAAGAGAATATTGAAACTGACATGGGCTTCCAAAAGAACCAACACATCTGTGTTGGAAGAAGTGCAGTCAGAATGCTCCTTGGATGTCAGATGGCCAAATTTTGTCTCTGATACTTCAGACATATTGTCAGTTGGTACCAGTCATTGGAGAAGGATATCATGTTTGGTAGGGTGGAGGGTCAGAGAAAAAGAGGAAGACCCCTGGAGAGATGGATTGGCAAAGTGTCAGCATTGATGGACTCAAGCGTGGCAACAGTTGTTAGGTTGGCCCAGGATCGGGCAGTGTTTCGTTCTGTTGTGTACCGACTCAATGGCATCTAACAACAACAATGGTGGCTCTGTAGGATAAGCACTGGACTTAAGACCAGTGGTTCAAACCTACCAGCACTCTGTGGGAATGGCTTCCTACTTCCGCAGAGTTTACAACCTCGGAAACCTTATACGTGGTCTCTAAGAGTCTGAATTGACTTGACGGCACTTAATAACAACATGTCAGTTGATATCTTCATGTCTAGGTAAGAGACCTTTTCAGATGTGTGCTAATGGATGACTATTAATACTATTATCGACTACTATTGGAGGATCAGAGATGTGCCCATTACAGCATTTCTATTAAAGACTAAGCATAGGCGTGATGTTATTAGCATTGAAAATAATCCGATTTTCAAACCTTAGAAGTGAGTTCCTTCTCATTTATAGTAATACTTCTGTGGTGGAAAGAAAAGTCTCAGTAGTTATAAGTTCAATTACATCTCTGGTTTATCGGTGGCAGTGTCCTAGATGGGGGCAATGCAGTGAAAAATGAGGATCATGCCAAGTAAAATGGAAACTTAAAATGAGACTGGGTTTAAATTCACAGCTGGGACTTGGACACTTGTCACAGGAGTACAAGGGGTCACTATTGTAAGATAAGGAGCATTTAATCATATCTTGCAGAAAAACTACGATACTGGTTTCATAGCTCTTGGTTAAATGCCTAAAAGTTTTTATTGGATGATGCATGTGAATGTGTGTGTGTGTACAAATAGACATACACAAATACTCAGATCTGTTTATTGAACAAATAAACTTTATTTGGAGATTGAGAGATAAAAGTTGTGAGGCATAATTTTTTTTTTCTAATAACTTAGCAAAACATTCTTTTCTAATGAATGCTTTAATGGAAAGATATCATGTGAAATATAAGGAATCTAGAAATAATTTTTTTTTCATGAATTTAAAAGCTATTTGTTGTTATTAAGTGCCATCAAGTCGGTTCCAACTCACAGTGACTCTGTATAAGATTTCCAAGGAGCGGCTGGTGAGTTTGAACTGCCCACCTTGTGGTTTAACCTGACCTTACTGTCCAGGGCTTTATCTCACAGCATCACACCAGGACTCGAGTAAAAGTTATTTAGGCATGCTGATTTAAAAAAAAAAGTTAATGTAGCTTGTAAATAGGTAAGTGATAGTTACATTTAAAATTTTTATTTAGAATTCCTTAGTCACATAGTTTCAAAGAATAGTAACTCACAAAACAAAACAACAAAATAAAATAAAAATATGCAGGCTAGAAAGAAGAAATAAAAGGATACATATAAAACTTTATTGGTGGGCTTATTAGGTGCCATTTATTCTGATTGGCTACTATTTTGTGTGTGACTATCCCATTTACTCTCATTGTTGTTACTGAGCACTGTTGTCTTGCTTCTGACTCATAGCAACCTCGCATAAGGTTTCCAGGGAGTGGCTGGTGGATTTGAACTACCGAATTTGTGCTTACCAGTCTAGTGCTTAGCCTACAGTGTCACAGAGTATAAACTGTGAGGATGATCCACAGTTTAAGAAGAAAGGAAACAAAATTCAGGAGATAATAATTTGACCATAATCCAAATGATAGTCACTAGTATAACTTGGGGACAAATTTAGATCTTTCTGAACTCAAAGTCCATCTTTATTATTGCAGGACTCGTCCTCTTTTCTTTATTTTTTCTGGCTTTTCATAAACTAATGTTACTATGTTTTGTTCATCTGTTTGTTTTATTTTGCCTTTTTTTTTTTCTTCTAATAATTGATCATTTTGAGAGTAAGCAAACTTAGCTCTGGGAGTACATATTAATTAGAAATCAACAAAAATCCTCAAACATGAAATCCACGGGTCTGGATTAAGTACATTTCAACTTCTGATGGCCAATTATGGTGCTGATGTTCTGTGACCTGTAAGGTACACACTTTGATTATTCCCAAGCATTATCATGCTGAGAATTTTATATCCTCTCTATTATTTCCCTAGATCAGTTTCCAATGAAAAAATATGGGTTTGAATCTAAGAAAGAGATTTTAATTAAAAACAACTGTGCTTCCCTTTGGTTTCTGCCATTCATTTATTCATTCGGTCAACAAATTCTAGTGAGATTTAATTTGTTTGGACATTACACAAGACTTTTTTTGAGCCTTATACAGCCTATAGGTTTAAGTGTTGTGACCCCAAATTTTCATGTAAGTTACCTAAATAAGAGGTGTGAGTATATGTAGTTTATCTATGATGTCGTTGTTGTTAACTGCCATCAAGTCAGTTCCAACTCATGGCAATCCTGTATAGGGTTTCTGAGGAGCGGTTGGTGAACTTGAACCACCAACCTTGCAGTTTACATTAACCCAGTGGTCCATTGATTATCCTACAGCATCACACCAGGACTCCTAGCATATGTTACTTGAAGTGTTTACAGTATTCAACACATGGCAATTGTTACTATATGTGATCTATCACAACATTGCTGAAACACTATTTTTCAGAAGACAAAACATTTAGATTTTGTATATGAAATCACTCATTTTTAAATATCAGCTTTAGTTTTTATTTGTTTGTTTGCTGTAACTACAGAACAAACACAATCAGTCTATAGCCAAACAATCTGTAACACACTGTCTGAAGAGATTATATTCATTAATGTGTTCCACTACTTGGTAAGGAGTTCCCAGAGGACTTGACAACCTTTGTATATGCAATTTGTAGGGTACAGTATAGTTGTTTGCTTAATAAGGTCATGAACAAGTCATTTATTAATGAGTTAGTGGGAAAGTAAGCTTTTGACTACGATGAAGATAAGACATTCGTGATCATCTGTTATGAGATGAGGAAAAAGATGAGGGTTCCTATTCCTGTAAAGATTTACAGTCTTGGAAACCCCAATCATGGTTACTATGAGCCAGAACTGACTCCACAGCACACAACCACCACTACCACAATTATGGAATGAGCACCTTGAACTTAAAATGTCATGTAATGATCCAAGTCAATGTTGTAATACTAACCATTATATAAATTAATAAAATAAATTGAATAATATTGCATTCTGCAATAAATCTTTGTTCAAGATAACTGGACCCTTGAGTCAAATATAAACCAAACCAAAACCAGTTATTATTTGACTCAATTAATGGAAACAGATCACCAGGATTTTCTTATGGCAAAGTCTCAACCAGTTTAAATTTGCAATTTTTGGCTAACTGATCAGTGCTTACCTGTTTTGTCAACCAGGATATCCTGAATCAAATATACCTAACTTAAAATACTAGTTGTTTTTAATTATATTTTGTAAGACATTGTATAAAGTTGTTGTTAATTCAAATTTCCACAAACTTTCCATGAATTTTTGAAGCCCAATCATAACCTACAGAGCTTCTGGTTTATTTAATTGTGATCATATATAGGCATACTTTGTTTTATTGCAATTTTCATTTTTGTGCTTTGTAGATACTGCATTTTTTACAAATTGCAGAATTGTGGCAACTGTGCATTGCATTGAGCAAATGTATTGGAGCTACTTTCCGACTGGAGTCCTGGTGTGGCACTGTGAGTTAATGCACTGAATTGCAAGGTCAGTTTGAACTGTAAGGTTGGCAGTTGAAGCTCACCAACCACTTCTTGGGAGACCTATACAGGGTTGCTATGAGTTAGAAGTGACTCGACGGCACTTGACAACAACTTTCCAATACATGCACTATCTTATGTACCTTTGTCACATTTTGATAACTCTCCCAAAATTTCAAACTTTTCATAAAGCTGTTTTGCACTTAATCTACTACAGTATAGTGTAAATATATATTTTATATTCACTGAGAAACCAAAATATTCTTTTGACTCACTTTAATTTGGTGGGCTGGAACCAAACTGAAAATATCTTCAAGTTGTTTTCAGGTGTCGTTGAGTCAGTTCTGACCCATAGAGACTTTATGCACTACAGAACGAAACACTGCTCATTCCTGCACCATTCTAAGAATCGTTGTTAAGCATGAGCCCATTACTGCTGCCACTGTGCCAATCCATCTCATTGGTGGTCTTTTCTTTTTTGCAGACCTTCGACTTTTCCTAACATGATGTCCTTCTCCAGGGACTTGTCCCTTCTTATAATATACCCAAAATATGAGACATAATGTCTCACCATCCTGGTTTATAGGTTAGTGCCTCTTCCAATAAAGATTTGTTTGTTCTTCTGGCACTCCATGGTACTTTTAATATTCTCCTCCAACATCATAACTCAAATGTATCAACTCTTCTATGGTCTTCCTTATTCACTGTCCAACTTTCACATGCCATGAAGCTGTTGGAAATACCATGGCTTGGGTCAGGTGCACCTTAGTCCTCAAACTGACATCTTTGTTCTTGAAAACTTTGAAAAAAGTCTTGTGCAGCAGATTTGCCTAATGCAATACGTCATTTGGTCTCTTGACAGCTGTTTCTATGTGTTGATAGTGGATTCAAGCAAAATAAAGTTTTTGAAAACTTCAATCTTTTCTCCATTATCATGGTTATTTAGGTCTAGTGGTAAGGATTTTGTTTGAGGTGCAATCCATACTAAAAGTATTTAATCTTCATCAGTAAATATTTTAAGTCCTCCTCACTTTCAACAAGCAAGGGCTTATCATCTGCATATTGCAGTCTGTTAATGAGTCTTCCTCCAATTCCAATGCTATGTTCTTCTTCATATAATACAACTTCCTGGATTATTTAGTCAATGTACAGATTGAATAAATATGGTGAATGAATACAACACTCCTTTCCTGATTTTAAACCTTGCAAGTGTCCCCTTGTTCTGTTTGAACAACTGCCTACGGGTTTATGACGAGGTTCCTCATGAGCACAATTTTATATTCCCGAATGCTTATTTTCCCCAATATTGTTCATAGTTTGTCATGGTCCACATAGTTGAAAACCTTTGAATAGTCAATAAAGCACAGGTAAACCTATTTTTTGCATTCTTTGCTTTCAGCCAAGAGGCATCTGGTGTTAGCAAAGATATCCCTTGATTCATGTTCTGGTCTGAATCTGGCTTGAAACTCTGGCTGTTGCTTGTCAATGTATAATTGAAGCTAGTTTTGAATTATCTTGATTAAAAATTTACTTGCATGTGATATTAATTATATTGTGCAATAATATCCACATTCTGTTTTCTCACCTCTCTTTGGAATAGGCACAAATATGGAGCTCTTCCAATCTGTTCACCAGGTAGCTGTCTTCCAAATTTCTTGGCCTAGATGAGAGAGTGCCTGCAGTGCTTCATCAGTTTGTTGAAAGATTTCTATTTGTATTCCATGAATTCACAGAGCTTTGTTCTTTTCCAATATCTTTAGTGCACCTTGGACTTCTTTTTTCAGTACAATTTGTTCTTGATCATATGCTATCTCTTGAAATGGCTGAATATCAACCATTTCTTTTGGTACAGTGACTCAGCATTCCTTCCAACTTCTTTTGATTCTCTCTGCATAATTCAATATTTTGCTCATTGTTGTTGCTGTTGTTAAGTGCCATCAAATCAGTTCCAACTCATAATAAACCTGTATAGCATTTCCGAGGAGCGGCTGATGAGTTTGAACCACTACCTTGTGGTTCAAATTGACCTTGAGGTTGAGCACTTAGCCTATGATTCCACACCAGGAGTTTGCTCATAGAATCCTTCAATATAGCAAGGAAAGGCTTGAAATTTTTCTTCAGTTCTTTCATGTTGAGAAATGCTGAGCATCTTCTTCTCTTTTGGTTTTCTAATTGTGGGTCTCTACATATTTCATTAAAATACTAAACTTTGTCTTTGCAGTCTGCCTTTTGAAATTTTCTGCTCAACTCTTACTTCTTCATTTTGTCCATTTTCTTCGGCATCTCTATGCTGGAGAGAAATTTTCAGAGTCTCTTCTGATATCCATTTGTGTCTTCTCCATCTTTGTTGTCTTCTTAATGACCAGTATAAAGGTATGACTGTACAAATGAAGTGTGGTGGCTTTATAGGACATGTACTGGACCATAAATCATATGGTTGGTGGTTCTAGCCTACCAGCTACTCCAAGGGACAAACACCATCGTTTTCTGTTCCCATGAAAACACCATCGTTTTCTGTTCCCATGAAGATTTAGAAACCTCTGAACCCCTATACAGAGTCCCTATGACTTGGAACTGACTAGATGGTACTTAACAAGAACCATGCTTGTATAATGAAACCCTAGTAGCATGGTAGATAAGAAGCCCCAGTGGATAGCTAACCATAAGGTTGGCAGTTCATACTCCCCAGCTACTGGGCTAGAGAAAGATGAGACTTTCTGCTCCTATAAAAATTTTATAGGCTTGGAAACTCTATACAGGGTTGGTATGAGTTAGAATCATCTCCATGAGAGTGGGTTTGGTTTTTTGGGTATGCTTGTATATGGTTTACTAAAAGAATGTGTGTCAACTAGATTATTTTCAATAAATAGTGTAGTGCTATATAGTAATGTTCTGGACTGCAAAGTCAGTTTGAACTGCCAGATCAATGGTTCAAGCTCACCAGTTGCTCATCAGTAACACTATACATGATCTCTATGAGTTGAAACTGACTTGAAGGCACTTAACAACAACAACAACAGCAAATTAACATTGAATTCTTAGTGTGGAACTGCAGGTAAAGCAATGGACTACAAGGACCAGCCACTCCTGGAAACCCTACACAGTGTTGCTATTAGTCTGAACTTACTTACTAGGCAGGATTCAACAACAGTAACAACAATATAACTATTATGCTGTGCTTAAACTTTGTGCTATCTCTACTATATTGCATCAGGAAAAATGATTGTCATACTATGTAGTAATGATAATGCATTATAGGAGAACAGAGACAGGACATTATTTTACCCTCCCAAACATTGGTTTATTTCTAAGTCTCCATGACTGTGAACACAACAGTCACCAAGGCTCAAGGCCATGCTTTCTATGTGTGGAGAGTCAACCGTTTCTCAAGTCTCTGTAGTCAATCAAATTCAGAGTGATCTGTTAATTCAATTTAGCAATATAGCACACAATAAATACTCTAAGGAAATATATATTGAATCACACACTTCAATCTGGAGAAGACAAATCAGAATATATTCAGTAGTACCCTGATAAAGCTACATATATCCTCAATCATGAAAACTATCAGAATAGCTGTGTCCTTAGTTGAGAACCATTAATCCCTAGTTGAGAACCACTGATCTTCAAACAGAAATCTTACAAAGATACCCACTCATGGGGATCGTTTATACCTCTTTAATTAAGTTCCTCAATGCTCATGACTCTGAGAGTATTTAAGAGTAGCAATGTAGTTATAGAATAAAGGACTTTTCATCTTTATGTAGTAAATTCTAGTTTAATATATATAAAATAGTACTTAATACATCAGTGTTAACTTAAAAACTTGAATCAAATCTGTCCTTCCTACCTTCATGATAGCATGGTAGACATTGATTGTTATGCTGCTGATAATGTTAACAATATCAATAGTCATAATAGTAATAATAATAATAAGGTATCCATTGACTTTCATTAAATATCATCTTATGCTGCATATCATATGTCCCATATCATCTTTACCATACCACATACTTTCATTACCTCCCCTTTCAATAATTTAAAGATGGGGAAATGAAAGTATAGAGAGGATAAATGATTTAGACAAGATTATACACAAGTTAGAGCCATGATTCAAATCTAGGCAGTCTGACTCTAATGAACTTGGTGGTACATTGATTCAGAGCTTGACCACTAACCATATAGTTGGTGGGTCAAAACTTCCAGAGATTTCGTGGTAGAAAAGACCTACCTGGTGATCTGCTTTCAACCTAGGAAAGTCTTTGGTGCAGTTTTACTGTGACCTAGATGGTTGATATAATTCTGAATCAATTCTAACTCGCACAACAACTACAGAACTTAAGCTCCTTATATTTGTTGCTCCTCTTCCCACCCAAGAGCAAATAACTCTAAGAATGCTGAAATTATACCTTTAAAGATTCCCCTAAGACTAGTTTTTCCCAAGAAAACTTCTTCATCATCTGTAATATTGAATCTCTGTCTCCTACTATAGTGAATATAATTAATAATTGACTATGTATCTTATTAGGAGAAGGGAATCAAATAAACACAGAGATTCATAAATAGACACACAAATACTATAGATAGTATCTGGTCAGCTTGCTAAATAGAATAGATGTAGCTATCAGATTTAGAACTAATCATATTTTTTTTTTGTTAAATAGGCCCTCCGTGGTATTTTTAAGTGTCATCCATTCTTCTAAGCAAATAAGTACTTTTCTCTTCAAATAAGTAAATTGCAGTCCTGGCCTCATTTAGTACATTAACCACCTTATGAGACTTGATAAGGCCCTTTAAAATATCATCTCCTTGAAAAGATCAGTTCTCCATTCTGAAGATTCCCAACACTTCAGAAAATCCATACATTATTGCATGTTGCATGCAAAATAATCTATTTATTTACATTGCTTATAACTTTTGTATTTGGACATGAATATCCCTTCATGCATCCTCTCCCCCCAGATCATCTGTTTCCATAAAACCATTAAGTGTCATGTATTATACAAGGGTGGCTATTGTTAAGTGCTGTTGAGTTGATTTCTAATTATAGTTACCCTGTACAGGGTTTCGGAGGAGCAAATGGTGAATTTGTAGCACCAACCTTGTGGTTAGTATTACTTATCCTATAGAGTCAGACCAAGTATCATATATTTAAAACCTAGGAGGGTAGTGTGAGGTGAATCAGGGTTAAGGAATTACTAACTCTGCCACTTAAAATATTTACTCATGAAGATCAAAGAACACAGCCTTCAGTATGGATTGCATCTCAATGTAAAGAAAACAACTGTACCAATAAACAACGTTCTTATCAACGGATAAAAGATTGAAGTTGTCAAGGATTTCATTCTTCTTGGATCAACTATCAACACTCATAGAAGCAGCAGTTAAGAAATCAAATGACGTACTGCATTAGGCAAATTTGTTGCACAAGATCTTTTTAAAGTATTGAAGAGCAAAGATGTCAGCTTGAGAACTAAAGTGTGCATGACCCAAGCCATGGCATTTTCAATAACTTCATATGCATGTGAAAGCTGGACAGTGAATAAGGAAGACCGTAGAAGAACTGATGCACTTGAGTTACGGTGTTGGAGGAGAATATTAAAAGTACCATGGGCTTCCAAAGGCACCAAAAGATCTGTGTTGGGAGAACTTCATCCAGAGTGCTCCTTGGAGGCCAGGATGGCCAAACTTTGTCTCTCATACTTCAGACATATTGTCAGGAGGGGACCAGTCACTGGAGAAGGGTATCATGTTTGGAAAGGTGGAGGACCAGAGAAAAAGAGGAAGACCCCCCAGCAAGATAAATTGACAAAGTGACAGCATCAATGGGCTCAAGCTTGGCAACAATTGTGAGGTTGGTCCAGGAAGAATTTGATTTCTTGACTTCTGCTTCCATGAGTGTTGATTGTAGATCCAAGCAAATTGTAGTATTTTGCAACTTCATTGATTTCTCCATTTTTTACAATGTTATTTATTGGTTCAATTGTGGGGGTTTTTTGTTTGTTTGTTTTTTTCCTTTACATTGAGGTGCAATCTATAGTAAAGCTTTTGTCTTTGATCCATAAGTATTTTAAGTCCTCTATTTCCTATTTGTTGTGATTGTTAAGTGCCATCACGTTAGTTCTGACTCATAGCAACCCTATATAGTGTTTCCAAAGGTTCTTTGTTAGTGTAGTGGTTAAGAATTGGGCTGCTAATCTCACAGTCAGCAGTTCAAAACTACCAGCTGTTTCGTGGGAGAAAGATGAGGCTTTCTGCTCCCATAAAGATTTACAGCCTCGGAAACCCTGGACAGGGTCACTATGAGTCGGAACCAACTCCACAGCACATAACAACAACAACAACAACATAATGTTTCCAAGGAGTGGCTGGTTGGTTTTAACTGCCAACGGTGAGGTTAGTAGCCCAGTGCTTATTCCATCGCTCCACACTAGGACTCCCTGTTTCTTACAGAAATTTAAAATCTCATATTTAACGTATTGACAAATGTATACTACAATAATATTTATATACTAAGAAGAATTGAGTATTTAAAAAATAGTATAATGTATTCCTCTAAGAAGGAGAAATTGAATCAAAATAGTTTAATGCCATAAAAGTGGAAATAATAAAATTGTCACAAAAAATTAAACCACAGAGTAGGAACTTTAATAGGAATTATAGCAAGGATTCATCACCTCCAAACACTTTTAGAATCATTTAGTGCTGTGATGGGAAGCATGGTGGCTCCATAGGATAAATGCTGGATTGTGAATCAGCAGTCCCAGCCCACCAGCCACTCCTCCGGACAAAGGTGAGGCTTTCTGCTTCCTCAAAAGGTTTAAAAAGCCTCTGAAACCCTACACAGGGTCACTATGAGTCACAACTTGCTGCCACTTAATAACAGTGCCATAATGGTCTCAGAAAAAAGAATTGTTCTTAACTTATAGTTGCCCAAGTAGCAAATACATTCACACATTTACTCACTCAAGAATGTGTATTTTTAAAAAAGTCTGCTTGATATTTATCCTAGTACCAGATAGTGTGATGGATGCTTATATGTGAGAGACATTTTTCTCTGGGTGGATTTGGCTTCATTGTTTCGATTTTCAGCCCTTTAAACTATTTTTATTATAAAAAGTTTCTTAACATTCAAACATTGAAATGCTTTATTTATGGTTCTGAGGTGTTGAATGTTGACAAAACCATTCTATTTAAAAACAAACTAACAAAAAACTTGTATATGTACCTGAAAAGTAAGCTAGAGAAACTTTGAAGGGGTTCAATATCAATTTTACTTTAATTTCTAAGATTGTTAGTTAGGTCTTTCCCAGCTTATAGGTGAAATATTTTCAGATAACAGCAGTTTGGGCATCTTCAGGTGACTCAAATCGTGTACCTTTTAAGTGTGTTTTAAGTTTGGAGAAAAAAAGAATTCTGAAGGGACAAGATGAAGGATGTAGCATGGATGGGGTAAGTTTCTCCTGAAATTCTCCTAGGGCAGCCTTGATGCTTCTTAGTTTTAATGCTGCGATAGCAGAAATATCACAAGTGGATGGTTTTAAAAATCAGAATTCATTCTCTCACAGTTTAGGAGGTTAAAGTCCCAATGTAGAGTACCAGCTCTTTGAATAGTTTCTTGTCTCCTTTCAGTATCCTTTGACAAAACATGCCTTGGAGATAGTCATGTGTCTTGACATCACCCATTCCCTGGATCTAGAAGCTTCCCAGTTCAGGTACCCTAGGTCCAAAGGACTCTTTCTCTCACTCTCTTTTGAATCTCTTGTAAAATAAAAGGTGTTCCATGCTACACCCTTGGGCATATCCTATACATCAGATAAGAGTCAAGGTGAGATTGAGGATGGTGTATAGTTGTTATGTGCCATTGAGTCAGTTCCGACTCATAGCAATCCTGTGTGGGGTTTCCAAGGTGTGATTGGTGAGTTTGAACCACCGACCTGCAGTTCAGTGCTTATTCTATAGCACCACAGCAGGAGTCCATTAATTATCTTATTGGTTTATCACATCAGATCACTTTATCGGAGATCATCACGTAGCTGCCACATCGCTGAGAATCATGGTCCAGTCAAGTTGACAAATATTTTGTTGTTGTGAAGTGTCATTGAGTCAGTTCCGACCCAATAGCAACCCTGTATAGGGTTTTCAAGGAGCAGCTGATGAGCTTGAATTGACGACCTTGCAATTCAAACGTTGCAATCCAGCGCATTAACCCACAGTGTCACACCAGGACTTCAATTTTGGTGGGACACAATCCAGTACATGAGACATAACCTAGAAGAGTGAGCAGATACATTAGTGTGATGGAAAACAGCTACTCAGGGCAACTTTCCTTACCTTTTTTTAACCAATATATATTTTTTAATTTTCTGGAAACTTATTCATAATAAGCCCATGTGATCATCCTGTGTCCTTGGAGAAAATCTATCAAGATTACACCTTTGGGATACAATAAATAAATAAATAAATAAATAAAGTTGGCATAACTTTCTGGAATGATCTACTTTTAATTTTACTGGTCCACCAGATCCTCTGGGAAACCATTGTTTCAACTGACCTTTTTTTTTGAAGACATCTTAACAACTTCAAGATAAGTGATATACTAAGAAAACTTGCCTAGAGACATCCACTGATTGCAGAAATATGTTTAAATATATTTTGTTTGGAATATACCATGCTGGTGGCTCTCTACTATAAGCAAAGGACTCTAATCAGAAGGTCAGCAATTCAAATCCATAGGAGAAACATGAGGCTTTCAGCTCCTATAAAGATTTACAGCGTTGGAAACCCCATACTGGCTCACTATGTATCAGAATTCACTGGATGGGTAAGGCTTTGGGTTTGGGTTTTGTGTGAACTGTAACCCTATTTTTGTTGTTAAATGCTATTGAGTTGGTCCCGAGCCATAGCAACCGTGTATAGGGTTTCTAAGGAATGCTTGGTGAGTTTGAACCATCTACTTACTCTCATAGGGAGTCCTGGTATGGCGCTGTAGGATAAGCACTAGACCATAAGGTCGGTTTGAATTGCAAGGCCAGTGGTTCAAACTCACTAGCTGCTCCTCAGAAATCCTATATAAGGTCGTTATGAGTTGGAACCGACTCAACAGCACTTAGTAACACAACTTACTCTCATATGTATATACAATGGGGGTCCAAATATTCTTGGTTAAAAATTATTATTGTTTTATTCCATTTTTCCATGAACATTTTGAAAGTCCCTCTTATACGTATATATGTATGCATGTATGTATATACCAATATTTATACACATACACACACACACACACACAGATCTAATTATGGCTATTAGCCTACTATGAGTATTTTAGTCTCTGCCCCTTCTAATAGTTGAATTATTTCATACTATTAACTAAAATTTCCTACCCCAGTGTGCCACATATTGTCTATTTTAATCTTTGTTCTTTCTTGTTCTACATCCTGTTTCCTCGGGGCTGTTTGTAACTTCCGTATGATTATGCTCCTCTTTGCCACTCTGAGTTCCTCATGGATGGAGGAAATATGGCACGTATTTTGGGGCAAAGTTCTGTCATAAATTTCTTTCTTTCTTAAATAAAATTGGCTTGAAAGCCTAGATGGTAATGTGAAATTCTCATTTATTTTATTTTTTCACGTGTAAATTGCAACTAACATAAGAGTTCTACTCGTGTGATCTTTATTTCCTCTGCCTTGGAATTGATTGCTCCTGCTCCCACTGGCTCTTCTACAGAAAGAACTACACAGCTCTGGGTCCAGCCACTCAGACACTGGGATTTATCTCTAAAACATTGCTCCTTTTCAAGGTAGAGATGCTTGCTTGTTATCTCCATATGAGCAGCACCATATGGATACTGCAGCACATCAAAATCATCCTGTGTAAAATGGGACATTTCTACTCTCCCACAATGTAGCCTGTCTTAGTAGGTAACAGGATCACTTCCTCAAACCAGAATCCTTGAATTATCCTTGATCCCTCACCTTCTACCTCCTCCAGCAAATAGATCACAAAGCTCTGCTCTTTTTGCCTAATAAATATCTCATTCATTTATCCACTTCTTTCCATCTCATATTCACCTTGCCATATCTACCAGAGTCTTCCATCTGATATATATATATATATTTCTTTCTTTCTTTCTTTCTTTCTTCAAGTTGCTGTAAGAATGTTTTATAATACAAATATAATGTTACCAAGTATAGATTACCAGTGATTTTCAGTTATACTTCATATAATTTCCCAAGTTCTTACAAGGTGATCTGAGACCTACCCAACCCCCTTTCAGAGGCTCTTTAAGTTCCTAGAATTCCAGTAACCTCTAATTTGCCTCTTATGTCATGAGGCATTCATTTCCTTTCCCTAGTAACATCTTTACCTAGTACCATCTTTCTTTTCCATAACCTCTTCTTAAAGATCATTTTAATATCATATTCATGGAATGCCACTTTCATGCCCCTCTCATAGGCCTCCATGCTCTTCTTTTTTTAAAGGAATCCTTATAGTATAGTGGGTTATACATTGGGCTGCTAACTACAAGGCCACCAGTTCAAAACCACCAGCCTCTCCTCAGGAGAAATATCAGGATTTCTGATCTCATAATAATTTACAGCCTTAGAACCCTATGGAGTTTTACTCTGCCCTAAGGAGCTCTGGTAGCATAGTGATTATGAATCAGGCTGCGAACCGCAAGGTCAGCAGTTCGAAACTTCCAGCTGTTTCGTGGGAGAAAGATGAGGCTTTCTGCCCTGTAAAGATTTACAGCCTTGGAAACCCTGTACAGGGTCGCTATGGGTCGGAACCAACTCACAGCACATAACAACAACATAGAATGGCTATGAGTTGGAAATGACTCAATAGGTTTGGGTTTTGGTTTTCTTTCTTTGTTTATCCTTATCACATTTGTTTGTTATACATTAACATCTCCCAGAATATAATAGCACCAAATAATCATTTGGGAAATTGAATTTGGTGTTAGCAATGAGCATTTAATTCCAAAAGGAGCTCTGGTAGCGTAGTGGTTACGAATCGGGCTGTGAACCTTAAGGTCAGCGGTTCGAAACTACCAGCTGCTCAGCGGGAGAAAGATGAGGCTTTCTACTCCCGTAAGGATTTACACCCTCGGAAACCCTGTACAGGGTCGCTATGGGTCGGAACCGACTCGACGGCACTTAACAACAACAACAATACCAAAGTTAACCATTTAACTTTTTGTATGCCTTTAACCTCTATGAGATGTATTTTCCTCATCTAAAAAAATGTTGTTGTTGTCAAGTGCCATCAAGTCGGTTTTTGACTCATGGTAACCCTGTGTAAAAGAGTGGAACTGCCTTACAGGGTTTTCTTGGCTGTAATCTTTACAGAAACAGATCACAAGGTCTTTTTTCTCACAGAACCAATGATGGGTTCAATCTGTCAACCTTTCAGATAGCTGTCAAGTATTTAACTGTTGTGCTACCAAGACTCCTCACTCATCAAAAAAAGACCACAGTATCAGCCATGAGTAACTGCAGTATATTTTAAGTAACATCATAGAACATCTAATCAAGTGCATGGAACAATTATAACACAGTGTAAACTGGAACTATTATTCTGAATATCAGCACTGAACTGCTAACCCAAAGGTTGGCAGTTCAAAACCAACAGTTTCTCTTTGGAAACTCTATATAGAGTAACTATGAGTCAGAACTGACTCGATGACATTTAATAACAACAAAGTGGTTCAAACTTCCAAAGAATTTAATTGTAAAATGTACTCATCTGACCTACTAAAGATGTCACCTAACAAATAATATGGTAGTCTAACATATATGAGAGTCCTGGTGTGGTGCTCTTACATTAAGCACTGAACTGCTAACTGCAAAGTCGGTGGTTCAAACCCACCAGATGCTACTCGGAAACCCTATTCAGGGTCACCATGAGTCTTAAATGACTTGACAGTGCTTAACAACAGCAGCATATATAAGGAAAAAGAGCAAGAAACTGAAAGACTAGATTGTTTCTGTCTGCTAAAGCTGTAACTATTGACCAACTTTTCTTAATTTCCTTATTTTTAGTTTTTCACTATTTGCTACTGGTTCCTTATATTGACTTACCTTTTTATTGTGCTTCAAGTTTTTAAATCTTAGTGTGGAAACATTAATCCCAATCCATATCCAAAGAGGCATCTTTTGAAAAGATTCAGGCACAAGGAAATTTAGTAATCTGTGTTAGTTCCCGGATTGTCATAAATCATTTGCAATCAATTACTACTGCCTAAAATGTGGGTAGTTCAATTCCACCTAGAGGATTTTTGGAAGACAGGCTTGGTGATCTCCTTTCAAAGGTTACAGGCTTGAAATCTCTATGGTGCAGTTTTACTAAGCACACATAGGGTTAGACTCCACCTTCGGCAACTAACAACAAATTCAGACTAGCTTAATGTTTTCTTCCACTTTATTAATTTGTTTGTACTTTATAGGCCCCTGTGCAGATAAAATGGTCTAACCCAAAGGCTGCAGTAATAGATATTTTCATTGTTAGAGTCAGTTGGGTGGGTAAATATATTTGGAGCAATTTATACTTAAGAAACCTTGAATTGCTCTCCTTTCTTTATGTGTGCTCAGTCTGAGTTCTAGTGCCGCTACGTCTTCATTTGTGTCCATTAATACAATTCAAAATACAAGTGAAGAAATAAGTTTTCTGACACCCCAAAGATCTGTATCTATTGCTTGTTGAGCTTTTAGTTGTATTTTTCATTACTAACTCTTGACATGTTTGTATATGCTGAAGATTTCAATTAAAATAGACAGCAGGGTGATATTGAATCAATACTGTTGCTTTGTGTCTAGGGGAAAAAAGAAGCAATATAAAATATGGAAATCTGAGAGAATGTAAATGCTTTAGGATCTGCTGTGAGACATACCCTTCTGCTTGTCAGACAGACATGATTTTTAGAGCAGAGAATTTGCTGGCTTAAAGAAGACAAGTTGCCAGTTTCATTAGTTTTGTATCTTAACGCTAGACAGAGTCACTGTTCCAATCATTAAAGTACCCATCCTAAGCTTCCATTAAGTTTGAGGCAAATGACAACATATTTTAGAAGTGCTTTGTGCAGTAACAATATGTAGCTGCCTACTGTTTATAGATGAGTAACCTTGTGATAACTTTACTATAAACTGGATTCTGTTCTCCTTTTTATTCTTACCTAGATTTAATTTTTATGAGCTTACCAAAAATATAATTATTAGTGCTTCTTATGAATTTCTGAAGCACTTTGAAGACTGGAAAATTTGCAGATGTCCTTAAGTCAATTCGGACACATGAAGATCACAAGTGTGCAAAGCAGAATTGAACTCCATGAGGTTTTCAAGGCTGTGACATTTTGGAAGCAGATTTCCAGACCTTTCTCCTGAGGTCACTCTAGCTGTGCTTGAACTGTCAACCTTTCAGTTAGTAGTTCAGTGCTTATTCATTCATACTACCCTGATACTCCTAAAAGTACCAATATGGTGCAGACTGAGTGGACATTATGGCTGATTTTATTTTTGGTAAAGGTGTTCTTATTTCCCCCACACCCACTAGAGACCCCCAAGGAACCCTGGTGGCGCTGTGTGCAAGATTTAGGGTTGCTAACCACAAACCACACCATAGGGGAAATATGAGGCTATCTGCTCCTATAAAGATTCACAGTCTCAGAAACACTAGATAGGGAATCAACTTGATGGCAATGGGTTTGATTTTTGGGTTTGCTTTACTAGGAGTCTCTGGGTGGCACAAGCCATTTTTCATTCAACTACTAACCAGTAGATTGTATTTGTTTGAACCCACATAGAGACACCTTGGAAGATAAACCTCACCTGCTTCTGCAAGGTCACAGCCACTGAAAACCCTACAGAGTAGTTCTACCCTGTACTGAGTTGGAGTCAACTCCATGGCAACTGATAACAATAGGCAACTGAGGAGTGTGTGGAGAGTTCAAACAAAGTAGATTCCAAGGAGCAGTGAGCTGCTGAAATGTATTTAAGAAAACACTAGAGAAAAAAAATGCTGTCAGATCATGGGTTTCTCTTGTATCTGCCAAAATTAGGACAGGAAACCTGCCTGCAAAGAGCAATTCTCTAGTGAAGAAAATAATATGTTTCAGTTTTTAAATAAAAAATATTTCATTATTTTCTGCCGTACTGTGCACCCTGCACAGTATCAGCCTGGGTTTCAGAAGAACCCGCAGGAAATCTTGTGATAAGCATTTAAGGTCAACGAGGTAACATTTTCATTCTGTGTGATTCCCTCTGAATTTGCTATTGTTCATTCTGAATTCATTGTTCTCTGACGGCAAGAAGCAGAACAAACACTAACTGTTGGATATCATGTCCTGATGTCTATCTGCAGAATGTTTTGGCTGCATGCAGTCCTTCAGAATGTGGTAGGAAAATAAAAAGTATTTATGTTTATACATTTTGTGTCTTTCCTGAACATATCATTTTCTTACAAGCTCCCTGAATTTCTTAAATTGCTTATGTTCAAGAACTTCCCAAATGGACAGTTATTTTTCAGACAGGCCTAGTAAATGTCTCCTTTTCTTGAAACGTTAACTCTGAAGAAAATATGGTGATATGCTGCTAAAATAATAATAATAATGGGATGCCTCACATAAGTGCGATGGGCCCTGGTTAAAAGCTCATGGTTTCCTGACAGTCATCTTCAGGTAGGGATTCCTACAATAAGTGTTAATAGTTCTTAATATATATATATACATACATACATACATATGTATATCTATAAATGCGTTTGTCCCCTGGGCTTGTGCTTCACCATCAGTGAGGAGAGAACTCTAATAATCTGCCCCTTGGGAAAAGTCTGTTCATTGCTGGGAAGAAGAATCTGATTGCTCTTCCATAATGCTTGCGCAGGTTTTATTCCTATTGTTACAGATGTCCAAGTATGAAGCATAATATGGCAGATCATTTGTTAATTTTTAGCAATTTACACATTCCTATTGTTAGGAGCAGCATCCATTAATGTGTCCCTATAAAACAATTAATGTGGACTGTCTAAATGATACACTCAAGATTATTTTATAAAATCATATGCTGAGTCCGTGAGATAAAGAGTTCTTTATCTTTCAAATATTGTTGTTTGTGTGTAGTTATGTACATATTCCAATAAACACATAGTATTAAAGAAAAGCACTTCCCATTAAAGCAAGAAGTATTGATTAAAGAAGGTTAAAAGTCAAAGACAGCAGACCATATTGAATTTTAAACTATTAGAGATATCTGATTGCAATGTATTCACATATAAAAAAGTAATTAACCTTTCAGAGACGACTAACATTTTTGGTGCCTGCTGGGCTGTTAACCACAAGGCAGTAGTTTGAATCTACCAGTCACACTGCAAGAGAAAGATGAGACTTTCTGCTTCCCCGCTGTAAAGATTTACAGCTTTGGAAAACCTATACAGGGTCGCTATGAGTTGAAACCGACTCCATGGAACTTAACAACACCAACATGGCTTTAAGTAGGAGTACTGGAGTGATATGAGCATTTAAGCACCACACAACTCTCTGAAAGATCAGTGGTTCTAATCCACTCAGAAGTTTCTTGGAAGAAAAACCTTGTGATCTACTCCGAAAAAGTGACAGTTATGGAAACCTTTTGGAGCACAGCTCTACTCTGACACATGCAAGATCATGATGAGTAGAAATTGACTGTATGGGAACTAGTTTAAGGCTTGTAGCACATGTCCCCAGTACAAATGCTGTAGGTATTCCAGAATTGTAATGTCTTACCTAAGGAGTCCTGATGGTACAACGGTTAAGCACTTAGCTGCTAATGGAAAGATCAGGGTTCAAATGCACTAGTGGTTCTGCAGGAAAAATAAAAAAAACCCACCTGGTGATCTACTCCCATAAAGATTGCGGTTTAAGAAACTCTATGGAGTAGTTTTACTCTGTCACACTGGAATTCACACATGGCACGCAAGAGCAACAAGAATGTTTTCCAGTGGTTTTGCTTTTAATTCAAGCTTCAAGCTGTAATAGGACCCTGTGTTTTCTCTCCAGTATAACAAAACTCTTACAGCTACAGACTCAATTCAGTAAACATAATATAAACACCTACTGTGTGCAAGTCATTAAACAGGGAAAACATATGAGTAAGACAGAGGCCCTGCCTGTAAATGCCCATATTCCATTGGGAGAAGAACAGGCTTTACTGCATTTTTAATTAAAGTCAAGTAGCTACAGAATTAGCAGGCCCAGAGAAACCCCACTCAGCACACTCCATTTGTTCTATCCCCATTCTCCCATTCACTGTTACAGTTTATTTTCTATGTAGTGTGATATCTTTCTTTCTGCCTCCATTCTCTGAAGATGAGCATATATATAGAGAGAAAAGAAAATGCCCTTAATCACTGATCAACCACCTGAAAAACAAACAGAAGGGATAAGCAGCATGCTGTGTTTTGAGGGGATTGGCAGGCCTGCCTCCCCTTCAATCCTAACAGAGTCTCTTTAGGCCCTAAGCAAATGGGCAAAGCTTGTCTTCAATGCCACTTATGGCATATATATATACATATATATATAATTTACTGTACCTTCCTGGCAAACTGCAGTGTCTGTGAGCCACTTAGGAGTGGAGTGGATTTATGGATGGGGAGAAATACACCCAGTGAAACTATTAAACACAGGTTTCCATGCTACTTTCAATTACTAGGGTTTCAATGAGGAGCTCTTATGTTATAGGCTGTCAGATGAGCAAGTATTTGGATTCTTTTGTAAATGGCTTACTGGACAAAATCTCTTTTAGGGATCAATCAATCCCACAATCCATGTGTCTTGGAATCTTAGAATTTTAATATTAGTGGCAAGAGATATGGCAGTGGGCAACACATGTAGGAATAGAAGGAGCATCGTAGCTATTGTTCTGTTACAGAAAAGAAAAACCAGTATCATACACATCCATATCGCAAATAATTAATCACACTGAATTCAATTTTCAGAGAAACCTGGTTCATAACTTAAATTGTGCTTTCGTAGATAGAACAAAAACCGATTGCCAGAGAGTTGCTTTCTACTGATGACAACCATGTACTACAGAGTTGTTCTTGTTGTTATGTGCCATCGAGTCAGCACCAACTCATAGCAACCTTATGTACAGCAGAAGAAAACACTGCCCGATCCTGGGCCAAGCTCACCATCATTACTACAGCTGAGCCCATTGATACTGCCACTTTGCCAATCCATCTCACTGGGGCTCTTCCTCTCCTTCTCTGACCTTCCACCTTACTAAACATGATATCCTTCTCCAGCGACTGGTCCCTCCTGAAAATATGTCCAAAGTATGAGAGATGAAGTTTGGCTATCCTGGCATCTAAGGAGCACTCTGGTTGCATTTCTTCCAACACAGATCAGTTTGTTCTTTTGGTAGGCCATGGCACTTTCAATATTCTTCTCCAACACCATAACTCAAAAGCATCAATTCTTCTATGGTCTTCCTTATTCACTGTCCAGTTTTCTCATGCATATGAGGTTATTGAAAATACCATGGCTTGGGTCAGGCACACCTTAGTCCTCAAGCTGACATCTTTGCTCTTCAACACTTTAAAAAGGTCTCATTCAACAGATTTGCTTAATGCAATACATTGTTTGATTTCTTGACTGCTGCTCCCATGAGTGTTGGTAGTTGATCCAAGAAGAATTAAATTCTTGACAATTTCTTTTCTCCATTGATAAGAATGTTGTTTATTAGTCCAGTGGTGAGGAATTTTGTTTTATTTACAGAGTAGGACTGCTCAATTTCTTCAGAGGAATTTACTAGCTGACACAAATGGTCTTGCCTTGACTACTAACCAAAAGTTTGGGAGTTTGAAAACAACCAGTGGCACTGCAAAAGTACTATATGACGATCTGCTTCTGTAAAATTGTTGTTGTTGTTGAGTGCCGTTGAGTCCGTTTTGACTCATAGTGACCCTATATAGGGTTTCCAAGGAGCATCTGGTGAGTTTGAATCATCAACCTTGAGGTTCACACTGACATTTACAACCAAGAAAACCCTGTGGAACAATTTTACTCTGTAATATGTGGAGTTGTCATGGGTTTAAGAGTTTTTTTGTTTTATTTGGTGTTGGGTTTGTTTGTTTGTTTTTTTAAATCTTTACAGTAGCAGATGGTCAGGCCTTGTTTTCCTTGGTACTGCATTGCATGGTGGATTCAAAGAACCAACCTTTAGGCTAGTTGTCAAGTTCAAGTAATCTGTGCCATCCAGGGACCTTTTTAAAATTAGAGAAGTTAGTATCTGTTTTACAATACCATGGGGTAAATAAGCTGAAACTATTGATGAATGTAAGTTCTTATCAAATCAGCATTAACATTTCTGTTTCACTACGCTTGATATTTTTAAATTTGAGAGAGTTGACTTTCAGTGTATATAGTTATATATTAGAACACAAGAGCTGAGTAGGCCAGCTGTTAACTCTGTTTTACTTCGAATGGTGTTATATACTTTTACTAGCATGTTTCATTTTACTGAATGGTATGATATACCATCCATTCATGAAACTATATTAAGAATGTGTACTGGTGAACTTATGAGCTCAGATTGATAGGAAGCATGAGTAGGAAAGAAATAGAGCAATCATAAAGAAGATCCCTGGATGTCAATTTCCAGTGAACAGAAGGAAGGAAAGTCCTTTGTATGTAACTATATATTTTGCATAACTTAACCTTTCAAGTGTTATATGATTTATTTTTACATACAATATAAAAAAAGAAAATACCACTCTTTTCTACTGCAGATGTCATTTGGGTAGTGCTATACTTAGACATAAATCACTTAAGTATTTTCTTTTTTGCTTTCTTTTCACTTGGTAGGATAAGAGGAGGAAAGAGAATGGCAAATGCACTTTAGCAGGTGCTACTTACCATTCAAGGGAGCTCTGGTAGCATAGTGGTTACAAATCGGGCTGTGAACCGTAAGGTCAGCAGTTCGAAACTACCAGCTGTTCCATGGGAGAAAGAAGAGGCTTTCTGCTCCTGTAAAGATTTACAGCCTCGGAAACCCTGTACAGGGTCGCTATGAGTCGGAACCGACTCCACAGGGAGTCCTGGTGTGACACTGTGAGTGAATGCGCCAGACTGCAAGCCGTTTGAACTACAAGGTTGGTGGTTCAAGCTCACCAGCTGCTCCTCAGAACCCTTTACAGGGTCGCTATGGGTCGGAATCGACTCACCGGCACTCAACAACAACATGGATTGTAATCGACTCGACGGCACTTAACAACAACAACTTACCATTCAACCTGGATATTTCATCCCAGTGGAGACTGTGAGCCGGATGGACTTTTGGAAATGGTAGTTGAGTAGAAGTTAAGAAAACTGGATTCCAGATTGTTTTGCTATTAGTTGTGTAACCAAAAGGATGCCACCAGCCTAAGCCAAGTTCTGCTCTTCTGTTTCCATTAGTACCCTATATGTTGTATACATATAGCTATATTCCATCCATCTAAAGTGCTTGCTACATACTCACGGTGCTGATACATACATGCATTGCTCTTTCTGTTGCAGAGTCTAACTCTCTAATGTGACACTTTAGATTTTATTGACATGTTAGACCTTAACAAGTTTTGCAATGAGGGCAAGGGTGGTTTAGAATTCTCACTTTCCAAATGGGAGATGTAGGTTTGATTCTTAGGAATGAAGTCTTGCATGTTGCTACCTTGGGCAAGGGGTTGACTTCATTGGAGCTGACAGTAACAACAAGGTTCATTAAGCTGAGCTGACATTATATAGCCCTCACTTCTCAGTTGTTTTGGATTTTTATTCTGTTAAATTAAAACAAGAACATTTTTTTCTCTATGTCAGAATTATGGAAGTTCCTTAGTGTTTTCTTTATTGCTGTTATAAAGCATTATGGTATAATATTATTTGTGTACCAGCACATTTCCTCTAGATTCTTGTTTTAATTTTATGTTTCTAGTTTAAATTATTTATTTAGACACAGTGAATATACATCCCTTCAATAGATTGTTGTTCTTAATAATAAACTAAGTGAAAACATCATATATTCTCAGCCCCATAAGCACTTAAAATGTACAGTGAAGCTACAGCATTTAAAATATTATCTTTACTTTGATAACGTAAACTTCCAAATTGACTTCTGTTGTGTCGTTGTTGGCAAGTGTGGTTGAGTTGGTCCCGACTCATATGGACTCTGTTTAGGTTTTCCAAGACTTTTTAAAACTTTGTGGGAACAGAAAGCCTCATCTTTCTCCCATGGAGCAGCTGGTGAGCTTGAACCACTGACCTTGCAGTTCAAATGGCTTTGCAGTTTGACGCATTAACCCACAGCGCCATACCAGGACTCCATATTGACTTTAGGCTCCTTTTGTTTAAGCTATGCTTTTATGTTTTTGTATTTCTTTTTGTGATACAACTATCAATAAGTTAATAAGCTTTACCAATATCACCAACTTGGAGGAGGTTTGTTTGATTGACTAAGATTTTTAGTTTGCTCCAATCTGTTCATCTTTCATGAGTTATTGACTAAACTAGTATTAATGTGTATCTGTTAAAGGTGAGTGTGAAATCCATTAGAATCCCGTACTGAGGACTAATTGCCAAAGTGTAATGTTGGTAACATTTTATAACTTCTACTGAAGCCCATAGATCTAAGGGGGCACATTATTTCCCAATAATTATATTCTCTGGAGATTTTGTTCTTTACATAATATAACAGTATGGGTCATGGACCAAGGGTGATATTATAGTTGGGGTGAAAATCTCCTATTAGTATAACTATGCTTCAATTGTTTTGAATTTATATTTAGGGCAGGTGGCGTAAAGTAGTTTTCCATTATATTTTTCTCTCTACTCATTAAACTACCTCCATACCATTCTGGAGAATAAGAAGAGAATGAAGAGCAAATAAAGAGAAAAGAAAAACAAAAAACAAAACTGAGCAGAACAAATACCAAAAATAACCCAGGGACCAAAATTACCAAGCTTAATGGAATTTTCATCCTGGATGTTCTGGACAGATAACATAAGCCTAAGGGTTTATTCCTCTAAAAAAAGAATACTAAAACATTCTATTTTCATATTCAATGAAGCTTTAATATGAAGCATAATAAGATATTAAAACTATTTAGTGATTGGTGCAAAATTGTTATGAGTTTCTCAATTCTGTTGCTAAGGAGAATATTTGTGGTTAAGTGCTGTTGAGTCAATTCTGGATTATGGTGACCTGCATAGGGTTTTGGAGGAGCACCTGGAAGGTTTGAACTGCCCATCTTGTGGTTCACAGTCCAGTGCTGACCCTACAGCCCCACACAAAGAACATGTATGTTGTTAAACGCTGTTGAATTGGTTCTGACTCATAGTGATCCTGTATAGGGATTCTAAGGAGCAACTGGTGAGCTTGAACTGCCAACAGTTCGATTCAAAAGACCTTGTAGTCAAGTGTTTCTACTACAGAGCTACACCAAGACTCAAAAGAGTGTATATAAATAGCTAGTTTTCAGCAGTCTGTAAGGTCACGTAAAATGCTGTGGTTTTTCTTACTCATAGCTTCTTGTTGATAAATGGCATTACAGTATAAAAAGAAAGGAAGAGATGTAAGCAATAAAGTTCCAGTAAAGAGAAGGACAAAGGTGTTGCGTGTCCTTGAGGAACCAGGTGGGGTCACCTATGTGGAGAGGAAGAGTTTGGTTCAGATGACAAATGAAAGTTCAGACTAGGGAACAAAGAAAAATACATAAAAGGAGATTATGTTATGGAGTATCTACTTTGCCAGAGTCCTGGTGCGGTGCTGTGGGCTAATGCGTCAGACTGCAAAGTCATTTGAACTGCAAGACCGGTGGTTCAAGCTCACCAGCTGCTCCTTGGAAACCCTATAAAGGGTCGCTATGGGTCGGAATTGACCCAATGGCACTTAACAACAACAACAATACTTTGTTCTAAAGTTAGCATTTATATAAAGGGTTGTTGTTGTGTTGTTAAGTGCCATTGAGTCAGTTCCAACCCATAGCGACCTTGTATACGGTTTCCAAGAAGCAGCTAGTGAGCTTGAACTACCGACATTGCAGTTCAAACGGCTTTGCAGTCTGGCGCATTAACCCACAGCGCCACACCAAGACTCATATAAGGGGTGCTGTTGTTAAGTACCGTGGAGTCGGTTCCGACTCATAGTGACACTACACAGGGTTTCCGAGACTGTAAATCTTTATGGGAACAGAAAGCTTCATCTTTCTCCCACAGAACAGCTGGTAGTTTCAAACTGCTGACCTTGAGGTTAGCATCCTGATTCGTAACCATTACGCTACCAGAGCAATAAAATAGGAAAAGTTTGAGTCATACTGTAGATAGTAGGAGGGTTTCAAGTACTTAGTGGTGAACATTTACAATATAAGCATTGAAATTAAGGTTATCAGTCAGGCTACTGGTCAGGATATAGGTCACTAATGATCATGTCTCTATTAAGACTCCTCCCTCCCCTGCTGTCTCTTGGAGATCTGAGAAAATTTGTCCTAACTCCTAATTTTCTATATTCTGTGAGTGTCTCAATCCTTTTCTACCATTTGTAAATTGTTAAAGGTCAGCATTTCATTGTCATCTCCATTTCTGCCTTCTACGGGAGCATATTCTCTACTTTACACTATATCTGCCAGCATATAAATTTCAGTTTCCTCATTTTTCCAACAAATATTCATTCCCACAAGCATTTTTCTTTGGGTGTGACTTAGCTCAAGATTTCAGAGACCATGCCTTATATTTCTTTTCCCTCCTTTCTGCTCTCCCGTTACAGAGCAGCTCCTCCCCTTCTCTGTCCTAATGCAGACTGACATTCATGCCCTTAAGGGACTTCCCCGCCCCCTTTATGAATTTGCTCATATTCTTGAATTATTGATGTTCAGTAAGATTTAGTCACAGCACTTCCTTATCTCTGAAACCGTAGTGTAAAGTCAGCAGCCTTGGGAAGTTCCCAGGATCTGCTTTAATATCTGCCATTCCATTTATGATACCTCATTGAAAGAATTAGACTTGCTTGAAAAGGGATGGCTTGGAGCTAGCTTAGGGCAAAATTCTCTTGGGGCTAAAGAAGTGCATTAGTTATTCCATTTTGTATATGTGTATGCATATATTGAGCACAAGCAGGAGTCTTCATACATGTAGAAAACAATGAATACAATCGAGAACACTAAAATTTCCATGTTCTTGTTCTTGTTAAGTGCCGTCGAGTCGGTTCCGACCCATAGCGACCCAGTACAGGGTTTCCGAGGGTGTAAATCTTTACGGGAGTAGAAAGCCTCATCTTTCTCCCGCGGAGCAGCTGGTAGTTTCGAACCGCTGACCTTAAGGTTTGCAGCCCAATTCGTAACCACTACGCTACCAGAGCGTACAATTGGTGTTTTGAGTAGTGTTTTGTTAGTCATATGAAATATGATGTGGATTTTGATGTCTTCTCTCTAACTACACCAGTAAGTAAAAAAACAAAAAAATCAAGAAAATTTTATCAGATTATTTTTCTTACTGTTACCAAAAGCAAAGGGTATTTTAATTTTTCCTTTTTCTTACATTCTTCCTTCCGCTTGTTTTTATTCATTGAGTAGAGCTTAAAAAGAAAGGGTTTTAGAAATTAGCCTGATTTCTCGGTTCAGTTTGTCAATATTTGTGGCTGTCTGTTTAGTATCTGTGACCCCAGTCCTCATTCCCAATAGCACCTTGACTGTGTTTGTGTGTCTTCTTTGGTCCCAGCCCTTGATGGAAACTTGCTAAACTGTGCCAATGCTGTTAGTCCCATTTTCCTTGCTATAGGTTAGGGATACTTTGACCTAAACCAGATTGAGCTAATGGAGTGAGAGTATTACAGTGGTGTGCTTGAGTTTCCATGCTTTTAAAATGAAATATAGGAAGTCAGCACCTCCCTCTTATAAAACATGAAAAAAAGTTATCTACATAATCATTATTATTGTAGGAGCCATTCTGTGACCATAGGAAGAACGAGATTTGTAAGGGAGCTGCGTAGTATAAAAGTATAAAGGAAATGGTTGTTGATGGCTGCTTTAAACCACTAGATTAAACAACCTTGTCAACCACTCTGACTCTGGAGTCTTGTCAAATGAGCCAATACATTTCTATACTCTGTAAACCATCTCTTCCCTCTTACTAGCATCTGAAAGTGTCCTAAATACTAAACCAACTCCAGTTGTGTATTTTCATCCCAACGTCTGAGAGGTCTTATAATTTTATCCTGTAACTTCCACTGCTTTACTTCCAGTGTGTTTTATTCTTGTACTTGGCACCACTATCCACTTTGTCAGAGAGTTAGAAACCTTAGATTTTCCCATTCCCCTCCCTGTCACTTCTCACACATGCAAACTAAGTCTTGTTGATTCTAACTTTCATGGACTCTTAAAGTCATACTGACTTGCTTCAAGCTTTAATTATTCTTTACATGGAGTGTGGCAGTAGTTGGCAATGACTCTCCATCTTCCATCTCTTCCCTCCACAATCCAATCTCCAAGTTGCTTCCAGGGAAAACTTTCTGAAAGAAAAAAATAAAATAAAATAAAATTGGCATGTCATTTTACTGCTTAAAATTTGTAAGTAATTTTCATTCCCTTGAGGATAAAGTCTCGAGTCTTTTGCATAACATGTAACAAAATTTTTCTTTTCCTTTTTCTACTTTTTCTATATTTCCTAGCTTACTGCTCCATGTTCAAATTATACTGAACATCTTGAAATTCCCTCAATGTTACTTATTTTCACATACTTTGGTGGTTTTTCAAATTCACCTCCATCCATGCACTTTTTCTAATTTATAGCATTTTTGTATGATAAAAATCCAAGTTCTGGATGACTGTCAGAGTTTGCCTTTGTAGTCAAACTCTATCCTAGCACTCCTTAGAAATTTTAGGGGTCTCACTGCATTATCAAAGCAAATTCTATTAGTTTATTTTCTTGTCTGTTTCTTTATTAGACCCTGATCTCTTGGAGCTAAGCACCATTTGCCGTTGTATTTCTGGTGTTATCATTGTGCCTGGCACATAGTAGACAAGAAACATTTGTTTCTGAATGAATTGTAAGAGAGAAAGAGAATTTCTAATGTAAAGAATAAAGGATATCTGTATATGACATCAATTCAACTTGTTAAAGGGGCAATTATTGGAGAGTTAATTGTATTTGTTTGCAGTCATCCTTGCGATAACACATGACCAATTTTATGTTTATTTTGTTGTTTTATTTTCAATTTACTTACTTGAGATCACTTTGTGGTTTTATATTTTATGTCCCTGGGATATTTTAAGTAAAAAGAGATAAGGTAGCCTTGTTTTAAATAAGAATTTAAGCCACGAATCAGGAAAATACAATTTAAAACTTCTTTTAAACCAAAATCACATGCTAATTATTTGAAAATTAGTACCTGCATACTCTATTTTACTTTAATGGAAATTGTAGGATTTAAAATAAACTCATGGGATGGACTTTTATGGCTTATTTCAGGCATATCCATATTATGATTGTCAGAATAGGCTAGACCATGTTGTGATAATAAAAAGTCCCTACAAAATTTCAGTGGTTCAAAATCATTTCTTATTTCTCATGCTCCCATGCCTATTGAAAAGGTCCTCCATTTCACATAGTCAGGCTTCACCCAGGCTGACTGATGGGGCACCATCCTAGAGCTGCCCCATCACCAACATGGGGACTATGCATTAGCCACGACATGGAAAGAAAGAGAATGGATAATTGAGCTTGGACTTTTTATAGGCACAGCCTAGAAGTAATACACTTTATATTTGCTCACATTTCATCCACCAATTAAGTTTCATCATGTGTCCTTGACTGACTTACAGGGAGCTGGAAATAGAATGGTACAATGGGATAGTTAGCATTCCTTTCTGCCACATTCTTATGGTACCAGTTTCATAGATGATACTGTAGCAATACAGATTTGAAAAGGGAAGTATTAGTAACAATGGTGAGGAGGCAGGGAAAGAAAATAAACACCTTTCATTTCTTTCTTTCCAATAAACAATATCTATATAAAGCCCAGGAGTTACAGTGTGGCACTGTGAGTTAATGCTCTGGACTGCAAAGTAGGTGTGCTGCTCCTTGGAAATCCTACACAGAGTTGCTGTGGGTTGGAACTGACTCAATGACACTTAACAACAACAACATACAAAACCCAAGCACAATACTGCTTTTTATTTGAAATTCATTTCTGGAAGATTCATACATGCACACATATACACACACATATGCACACAATTCTGTGAAATTATCCATAGAACATAAAATTATAAAAGTAACATACAATTCTACTTTATTTATGAGGACTTTTTTTACTCCAAGGGAGTATCCAACTAAACGTTTCTTCTTTAATACAAAAAGGAACATATTGGCTCATAATACTGAAAAGTTTAGACATACACTATTCAGACTCAGGCCCAGCTGGGCCCTGTTGCTATAATGATGTTGTCAGGATCTCATCTCTCTTTTCCACTTCTAGATGCAGCTATCCTCTACTTAGGCTTTTTTTCTCTGTAGGCTCTTGACACAAAATGTTCCCTGGCCATCTGTACAAACTACCTCCAGGTCCATTAAAATAGAGACTATTAAGAGGATTGCATAGTTACTATAGCTAAAGTATCTAGAATAAGGTCTGGCATTTGGTAAGCATTCCAGACATCTTAGTTAATATATTATAACCCACCTGTTCTAGCAAGAGTCATGCACTAGATGATCTTTACTGTGTTTTGTATCAAATATTTAAGTCTTAAACAGTCAGTGTTAGATCAAACAGGTCAATGACCAGGTCTTTGCCCAACGATAGAGCTAGGTCATGTATGTATGTGTGTGGTTAGGCCTATCTGACAATTGTGTACCAACTTGGGGGGAAATAGAAAACAATTCATAGTTGGGAATTGTCAAGGACTTCATTTTTCTTGGATCAACCATGAACACTCATGGAAGCAGCAGTCAAAAAAATCATAGAACTATTGCATTAGGCAAATCTGCTGCCCAAGACCTTTTAAAAGGGTTGAAAAGCAAAGATGTCAGCTTGAGTACTAAGGTGCACCTGACCCAAGCCATGATATTTTCAATAACCTCATAGGCATGTGAAAGTTGGACAGTGAATAAGGAAGATCATAGAAGACTTGATGCATATGAGTTATGGTATTGGAGGAGATTATTGAAAGTACCATGGGCTGCTAAAAGAACAAAGAAGTGTTGGAAGAAGTACAGCCAGAGTGCTCCTTGGAGGCCAGGATGGCCAAACTTCGTCTCTCATACTTTGGATATATTGTCAGGAGAGACCAGTCGCTGGAGAAGGATATCATGTTTGGTAAGGTGGAGGGTCAGAGAAAAAGAGGAAGACCCCCAGCGAGATGGATTGGCCAAGTGGCACCAACAATGGGCTCAAGTGTGGCAACATTTGTGAGGTTGGCCCAGGACTGGGCAGTGTTTCATTCTGATGTGCATAGGCTTTCTATGAGTTGGTGCCGACAACAACATATGGGATTGCTATGTGCATTAAACTGATTCGATGGTGCCTAATAATGTCAATTTACAATATACTTTATTCTTAATTTTTCAGATTTATAGTTATTTAAAATATCTCTTTAAAATGTTTAAAATGGGTGGCTTTCTATAATACCAGCAATGGTATACTACTTTTATTCCAATAACATTCATCTTAAACTAAAATGTAGTTCATTTTGTACTATAAATTCTACTCAGTTTATTAATCTGGCAGCTAAAATCAAAGATTGTCTCCTTGGATTCAAGGTAAGTTCTTGACTGCAAGTGGAATTTTGTGCAATTTATTTTAAAACACCTGTGATTTCCGTGCTGACTCTAAAATTTGTTTTAATCTTTTCTGTATTAACTGTTGGAAGAGAATATTGAAAGTGCCATGGGCTGCTAAAAGAACCAATAGATCCGTTTTGGAAGGAGTACAGCCAGAGTGCTCCTTGGAGGCCAAGGTGGCCAAACTTCATCTCTCATATTTTGGACATATTGTCAGGAGGGACCAGTCACTGGAGAAGGATATCATGTTTGGTAAGGTGGAGGGTAAGAGGAAAAAAGGAAGACCCCCAACGAGATGGATTAGCAAAGTGGCAGCATCGATGGACTCAAGCATGGCAGCAGTAGGGAGGTTGGCCCAGGATCGGGCAGTGTTTTGTTCTGCTGTGCATAAGACCGCTATGAGTCGGTACGGACTCAGTGGCACTTAACAACAACAACAACACCATAACTGCTCATGAAGATCACCACAGCTGCAAACAAAAACTTTAGAAAGTAACAATTTTAGGGTTAGCAGATTAGATGGGATATTTTTATCTGTTCCTATAATACCTACAGTAAAGCTGACAGAAAAAGAGACCCAAACTCATTAATTTCCAGTGGTTTTGAGTCATGGTGACCTTATGTGTTAGAGAGTAGATCTATTCTATAGTTTTCTTGACTGAATGCAAATGTCCCCAGGTTCAGGGGTAAAGGTCTGAGTTTGCCTCAAGAAGCCATATCCATAACAGTTTCCTCTGCCAACCAAGCAGATTAAATAACTGCATGATTTAGCACTGATAGTGAGCTTTTCTCTTTTTTTAGTTGCAATACTATTTAACTCAGAATTGAAGAAGAGCTGAACTAAAATCCAAAATCTCTCCTGAATGGATTTAGATTTTTTTCCCCCTATGCAATTGCACCCAGAAAATACTGTAGGATTTTGTGGAAAGTTGAAAGGACTGTAATAAGGGATTGAGGGGTATTTTAAAGCTGCTTTTAACTATGTCTGTGGGGTAATCTGAAAACTAGATCCTCCAGCCTTGTGTCGGGTACGTGTTAAACCCTAGTTTTAATTTGCAACCCGTAATGTAGCTTCCCTGGCAGTGATTCATAAATCTCCAGTTCATCTGGACGACCGCTGCATGATAATGGTGCTTTCTCCAGAGTAGCTTCTATCTTTACTAAGCCTACTTTTCAGACCACGGAGGCTTCAGCTCTGAGAACACCACCCAATACCAGTCTTAACAAACGCAGAGCCTTATTGAAAATGTGCTGGTATCTCTGATTGTTATGCAGGACCAGGGTCATTAAAATTTTATCATATAAACCCTGCTGTCTGCACAGAAGAGGAATTGAAAATGTTGGCACAGGATGATCACATATTTTATCAGAATCTCCTGGAAGGGAATATCAACATGTTTAGTGCAGGAAAGAACCAAAATAATACCCTTTTTAATTTAAATATAACAAAATGTCCAAAACCTTGAAATTAACATTTATCTACTACAGTTCATTTTCACATTTCCTTTGAATGGCTCAGTTTCCCAAAGTGGCACAAAAATTTGAGCCAGTTGCACACGATATGGTTTTCATCTATTTCTCCTGGAAACCTAATATCAATCAAAGGATGCCACTGAAACCTGAAGCAAAGGTAGCATAGTATTGATTGCAGTGTTGATTTATCAGAGGACTGAAAGATTAGTGGGTTCAGGGCTTTGTATAAGAATAGATATTTGAATGGTTAGAAACTGGAGGCAGATCATGGATTCTAGTTTCTGAAGACAGATGAAACATAAAACAATGACTAGAAAAACCTAAAACATTTGGTTAAAGACTCATTTATTCCCCAATGAAATATCTCTCTATGTAGCGGTGGCTGAATACATTTGTTTTGTTTTGTTTTTGTGAGAAGTGGCATTTTATATTTTTCCTTTTTAGGTTTAGGACAGACTCTATTGGAATGTTTATGTGTTGCTCCAACCCTGGTCAACAGCATGAGTAATCATTTTGGAAAATAAATCAAAACTAACAGTTTTTAAAATATTTAAGAGTAGTTGTTTTTTGTCCTTTTTATTTATTTTTTAACATTTTACTGTTTGATCTATAGATATAGAATTTATATCTATAAGTTTTGAAGGTTAAAAATCAAAGGAGGGTCAGATAACTTTTTAGCTGTTAAGAAAGTAACTAAGTTTTGTAAATTTTAATGGCTGATTTTTTTTTTTTTTTTTAATAATTTCAGTTTGGGTTTCCTCTTAATCTTTGCTATCTTCAGTGAATAGATGTTTTGCTTGTTTGTTTGCCATTATTGAATTAAAGTGGACATTATGTGTTCAAAGAATACTAAGATTGTCTCTGGGTGACATATGCAGTATAAAATACTCAGACAACATTTCCTTAAACAATAAAAAAATAATCTCTTATATCAGAAAGTAGAGAGGTTTCACATTTCAGAAGCTCAATGATGTTCTGGGGTAGTGTTTTGACAATTCTCTTGACCTCTCAGATTCACAAGATGCCTGCCACTGCACCAATCATCATGCCCTCACTCCCTTGTTGTAAGCTGCAAGAAACACCATACTCTTATTTAGCAAAAACTTTATGTTTAAAATCAACATGTATCTTCTCAAAGGCTGGATAACATTTTTTTTTTCTACTAACATTCCATTTTACTTCTTTCATATTTTCAGTATTTAACTTAAGATACATGAAAGTTGTTGTTGTTTTTAAGTGCTGTCGAATTGTGTCGGACCCATAACAACTCTGTATAGGGTTTCCAAGGAGCGGCTGGGGAGCTTGAATCACCAACCTTGTTGTTCAAATGACTTTGCAGTCCAGCGCATTAGCCCACAGCACCACACCAGGAACCCACATGAACACTATATCTCCCTACATTTACAAAAACTCTTCCTAACTAATGGGCTATCTCTCCCCACTGCATTCCTACCTTTTCTTTACTTATTTGGTGGAATTTGTCATTTATATGAGGAGTCCTTGTATGGCGCTCTGGGTTAATGTACTGGACTGAAAAGTTGGTTTGATACACAGGTAAGCAGTTCAAGCTCACCAGCTGCTCCTCAGAAACCCTATACAGTGTTGCTATGGGTTGGAACCAACTTGACAGACTTAACAACAACAACAACTTACTTCATCATTTATATGAGGAGTCTTGGTGTGATGCTGCAGGATAAGCACTGGAATGCTAACTGAAAGGTAAATAGTTCAAACCTACCTGGTGTTATGAGTCAGAACTGACTCAATGACACTTAACAACAACAACCTTTATCTGAACATGGAATTTTCACTGCAGTGCCCTATAGCTCTAATTATGGAAAACATTTCATCATCCTAATTCAACATTAAATAGATAGTTGTGTGATTTGATAGCACAGAATCACAGCCCTAAAAACAGAAATTGTATGAGAGTGATTATTATGGTCTCCTTATTTATGCAACTGCTTAGAAGGAAGGACAGAGAAGGTAGGCAAATCAGGGAAGTGAATTCAGCTTGTAATCTAAGGATTTCCTTAGGCCTCCTAATGGTTTCATATTCAAATACTCATCACAGCAGTCAATAGTCAGCCATTTAGAACAAAAGTTAACAAGTTTGCTAAAAACATAGGTTAATATTAGAAATCAGTGACACAGATTTTACAAACTATAAAGACCTGGTATAGCACTGTGGGCTAATGTGTCAGACTGCAAAGTTGTTTGAACTGCAAGGTTGGTGGTTCAAGCTCACCAGCTGCTCCTATACAGGGTTGCTATGGGTTGGAATCGACTCGATGGCACTTAACAACAATGTCATACTGGTAGATCTGTAAGCAATAAGTGACCTACTGCTTAACACCCAGCAGTTGCTATGCTTAACAGCCAAGCTCTCCAAAATACATTGTTACTCAATAACTTGATTTGCTCAGAACTGCACAGAGTGTAATATATTACGATCTACCTTTTTACATTTTGTGGCCTTTGTATGGAGTCTCAGTGTGGTGCTGCAGGCTAAAGCACTGTACTGCTAACCACAAGGTTTGTGGTTCAAACCCACCTGCCATTCCTTGGAAACACTATACATGGCCACTGTGAATGGGAACTGACTCAGCAGCACTTGAAAACAGCAGTCTTTGTGAATTTTGTGGGCTTTGTATATATTTCTAATGATATATTCACAGTTTTAATTCAAAATTAAAATAAATTTCATGGACAATTTTTTAAGTACAGTATCATAATTAGTCTCATTCAATAATCTGACAATAATATCTAGTGGCTTACTTCCTGGCTTTACATTTAAACCCTAAGACAATCCATACCAAACCAAACCCACTGACATGGAGACAATTCCTGATTCTTACTGACCCTGCATAAGGAGCTCTGGTAGCATAGTGGTTATGAATCGGGCTGCGAACGCTTGGGCAGCAGTTTGAAACTACCAGCTGTTTCATGGGAGAAAGATGAGGCTTTCTACTTCCGTAAAGATTTACAGCCTCAGAAACCCTGTACAGGGTTGCCTATGAGTCAGAACCAACTCCACGGCACATAACCACCACCACCACCACCATCCCTGAATAGGGCTTCCAAGACTAAATTTTTACATGTGCAGATAGTTTCGGTTTTCTTCCATAGAGTAGCCAGTGGGTATAAACCTTGTTGTAAGCCACCCAGTGTCTACCTCACAGAGCCACGAGGTTCTTCAATCATAAGACAAGTGTGACAATATTTTTCAGTATCAGCAGAATTTTTACATAAATGCAGACTATGTGGTGCTTTTTTGAGATGGGAACATTTACTTACTAAAATTATCTTTCTACCATTGAAGTTTTAATTTCAGATACTATTTAACAATGTTAAACAATTACAATGTAACTGTTGACTTTTCTAGCAACCTCCACTGGATCCTCCTTAGCTAATGGTGGCATGATTCATGCAACTGCTTTTGTATTCTGTAAAATGTTGTTACTATTAAGTGCCTTCAAATGAAACTCATAGTACAGGGTTTTTGAGAAGCAGCTAGTTGGTTTGAACCTCTGACCCTGCTGTTATCAGTGCAGTGCTTAGCTTATCCCACACCACCACACCAGGGCTCCCACTCTATAGAATGGCTTTCCTTATTAAATCTTTTTTTAAATGTTGTTTCTTTAGATTATTTTTTAACCTTATCACTGGTAATGTTCCATACCATCAGATAAAGTGTAAATAAAATACCACAAAGGTGGTGTATCTTCGACAGGCATGGCTTCCAAAGATGGCTTGTCTATAACACTAATAATAAAAGTTGAGAAACATAATACATATTTGAGTTCCCTAAAAAGTGTTCTTATAAGAGGAATGCATCAGATGTAAACAATGAAGAAAAAAAATCAAAGTGTCCCCAAAATGAAAAATCAATTGTTTTATAAATGTTATCATAAGCATAGAATCGTGGACATTTTGGAATCATAAAAGTATTATACAGTTAGGAAAGTAATTAAGAATTCTAGAAGAAATTATTAATGTAAATTGCAGAAAATATGCATATTTTAAACTTCATTTTGTTTTGTGTCATTATTTTGTTTCTAACTCACAGTGACCCTGTACAGGATTTCCAAGGAACAACTGGTGGGTTTGAACTGCCAACATGACATTTAGCAGTTCAGTGCTTATCCTACAGTGTCACAACAAAATTCATTATATATACACATATTTTAATTTTTTTTAAATTTTTTTTTTAATTTGGTCATTATAACAATTATGAATGTGTCCAATTTTGTATTATACTGTGGTTTCCTTATCTGATCTTTCCTTATGCATGTTTTCAAAATAGTTTATGCCTGAAAAATAAAAATCACCACATTACAGTTATCTCAAAATTTTCTATAAGTGCTTCATTTTTTTCCACTCATTTATGCTTTGAATACAAAGTTAGCTCGAAGCAATAATTCATTTTTTTCTTTGTTTAGTCTCAAGATGCCATTATTGAAACCAAAGAAAATAATTATACAGGGGAATTGTAATCTACCGTCCCTGTATCAGTGTTACTAGGAGTTTTAATAGAGTCATGTGACTGATGTATTGAAATACTAGGTAAAGTAAACAAACTGACTAGTTTTCTAGCATTTTTTTTTAAGTCTTGTACCCATACTTCTTTTTTTTTTTTCTATCATCTAGAAATGGAAATCGCTTTCCATCAATGAATGGATAAGACCAGCTATAAACGACAGGAGACAGATAAAGGTAGACTTTAAATATATGGAGTTTGAAACTCTAAATCATCAGGGTAAAGATTTTAAGGAGAAATAGAACACACATGCACACACACAAATTCACATACACACACACAAAAAAAAAATTGCCATGGAATTCACTTCAATCCACTGTAATCTCCTGCATGTCAGGTTGGAACTGAAGTTCACAGCACTTCAATGGCTGAGTTTTTGGAAGTAGATTACCAAGCATTTCTTCCAAGGAGCTACTAGGTGGAACTGAGTTTCCAACCTTCAGGTTAGAAGCTGAACTTCTTAACCATGTGTGCCACCTAGGAACTCCTCTAAGGAGATAGGGAAGGTAGATTGTTTTCATTTAATGGTGTGGCACTGTAGAAAAGTACTGGCCTGCTAACCACAAGGTTGCCAGTTCAACCATATCAGCTGCTCCTTGGAAACCCTACATAGGGTCACCCTTAGTAGGAAACAACTGGATGGCACTTAACAGCAACAACAACACATTCGACATGAAGTCCATAGATAGTACAAATGTTTAGCAAATTTTGCTGTTAACAAAAGGTTGAAAGTTCAAGTTTATGCAGAGTTGCCTTGGAGGAAAAGACTGGCAATCTACTTTTTTTTTTTTTTTTACCTCAGCTGATGTTTAACATTGGCCATTGAAGACCCAGTGGAGTGCTGTCCTACTCGGACACACATGGCATTGCCAGAAGTTGAAATCACTTCCATCACATCTAGTTAGGTTCATATTCATCACTGGTACTTAGATTTTAACAGAGATATCCTCTTGGCCTCAGACAAATGCCAAGAGACTGAAGTTCACTATTTTTTAGTTATTTGCCTAATCTAGGAAGGAATGCTTCATTTTAGAGACTCTTTTTAAGCATTCTGAGTTCCTAGAACAATAATTGTGTTGCACTAAGTCCAATTGTATCCGTTCAAAATGCTTTATGATTGGACTAAAGATACAGGTCTCAAGCAGTGCATGTCTGGGACATTTCTTTATCTACTCATATAAGATAAAGTGTAACCTCATTCTGATAATGGGATCACTAAGCCAGCAAGAAAAGTAGCTGGCAAAAATATTGCAAAGCTGTGGGTGTTCCAAGGCCTCCATTAATTTTAACAATGGTTTTGACAGGAAGATAAAAGGTTCTAACTTGTTTCCAAATATTATTTATCAAAGTGAGAGATTTACCTAGAAAGAATGAAAAAAAAAAATAATAGGAAAACTAAACTACTTAGAGTTTGGGAGTAGAAAGATGGAGAGTAATGAGAAGGTGCATTAGGTGAGTATTAGTATTTATGTTTAAATATTCTTGCCAGAATTTTGATGTGTTTTCCTGGTTGGAAAAAAAAAATGATGAGTAAGCACAGTTTCATAATGTATATTGATCATCCAAAAGCACATTACAAACTAAAAGGCAAAACAACTTAGTCGAGACTCTTAAAACACATACAGGGAAGTATGCCAGTAAAGGAAGCTGCTTTCTAGGGAACAGAAGGGAATATAAGCTTTTGAATGAAGAGGTTAACCACCAAAGAGCTCTTCTAGAAGGGATGAAAAGGCTTCAGATATTGAAAAAAGATGATTCTCCATGATTGTGAACAGAGGCACTATGAGAGTCTGTACAGAGTATTCTAAGGCACAAAAAAATTAGAAAGAATGAAAACTAGCAAAGCACTGCATTAATGTTCTTTTCTAAAAGCATTTCTATATTTCTTATCCTTCTGACTTTGAAAACTTTCCCATATAAATTTCATCATAGGACAGATTGGAGGAAGACATCATCCTCCCCTGTTTTCCATCTTGCTTTTCTGATAAGAAACTATTTCAAAGAGCTTTTTAAGTGTTTTATCAAAATTGTTTCTTCATCTGTCTCATCTTGATGTTATGAGTTGTTTGGCAGCAGATCATTTTTTCCTAATTGATTTTGGTAGAGTTAGTGCTTCAGTCAAAATATCTGTTGGATAAATTAAGAAAATGATGGCATATATTAAGAGATTTATTTCAAATTATAGAGTTCATGCAGACTATTTTTAGAAAGTAATTTTATTTCAGGCTAACATGATTTTTACAGAATTATTTAGTCCTAGTAGCCTAAGTTAAAGGATCCCGGTTAGTGTAGTGGGTTATGAGTTGGACTGCAAACTGCAATATCTGCAGTTCGAACCTACCAGCCGCTTTGTGGGAGAAAAATGAAACTTTCTGATCGCATAAAGATTTAGCAGCTCAGAAACTGCACTGGGTTCCTATGACTCAGAAATAACTCCACAGCACATGACCACCACCACAACCAGTCCAATTTAAAAAAGAATAAAGTTCTTTGGGGATACCAAAATATTCCTAGTTCTCCCATTTAAATTTATAACATATTTATGAAAATTAAGGTGTCTTTTATTCTAAATTGTCAGTGTGTATATATTGTAAATAAAAATTTAAACATTATCTGTTTAGAATTAGTGCATATTAGAAAAATATATTATGATAACCATATAAGAATGAATTATTTTTTTAATTTCAGTTTTAAAATCCTAAAATTAACTTTTAATAGTTAAAATTTTTCTTATTTTCCCTAAATGTGTATACTTTAATATAATGAATGTATTCATGTATATACTTTTTGACTATCTTGTAATATAGAATAACTCTTTATTATTAAATGTGTCTTGATTATTTTTAAAGTAGACTATAATCATAAACAAAGACACAAATTAGCCACAAAATTAACTGATACATATGCACACAGGAAGATAGGTAAAAATAATATATATATTGCTACAAAATCATAGAAACCATTATTAAACAAAACTTACAAAATGTGAAGCAATTGTTTCTTGTACTATCTTCCGTCTAACTCTATAGACTTCTCTGAAGGTGATGTTTCAACCTTTCTAACCTCTCCCTAAAGAATTCTGAGCTCTTCAATTTGCTCCATGTTAAACTGGAAGTTTTGGCATTCTGGAAAGATTCAAATTGGTTTCCTTTTAAATGTTGTTTGAATTTGCAGAACAAAAAATAGTCTAAAGGGACAAGATCAGGGAAACCCTTATAGGACAAAAATGCCTAGGCACAACATTCCTGGTCTTTTTCTCACCAATAAAGTTTTAATTTTCTTAAAACTTCTTCCTAATAAGTCCAATGATCAACCTGTGCCCTTCTAAAATTCTACCATGCTTAACCCTTTTTTGGTCCCCAAATCAGTAGTCATAATCATCTTAGTTGACCTCAGTGCCTTGAATTTAACTAGTTCCACGGATTCCCTGGGAAGCTACTGTCTTGAGTGGATCTGTTTTTTAGAAGACTAAAAGGAGCCCTGGTGACATTATGGAATAGGCATTATAATGTTATTCACAAGGTCAGCAGTTCAAACTCAGCAGTTGCTCTACAGATGAAAGATAGGGCTGTCTGTTCCCAGAAAGATCTGTCTTTAAAACGTTGCATAGGCTCACTATGAGTTATAGCTCAATGGCAGTGGGTTTTTGTTTGTTTATTTGTTTGTTGAAGATGATTAATACAAGTGTATGACTAAAAGCACTTGTCTGCAGCCATCCACTGATCACAGAGACATGCTTATACACATGGTGTTTGGTATAAACCCATCCATGTATGAACTAGAACTTTAGCAGCTGCACTGCCATGAATTCATATGACATTCCTATCCCTAGTCTTTGTAATGCCTAACAAATGCCTTATTTTCTCTGATGGCTATGTGTAAGAGAAGCTAGGACAAACTTCTAAAAGGATTATCTGATTTAGTTGACAGTGGCTATTAAGACAGTTAATTGTGATTGAAAAAACTTGAAACTCTAATAGTGTAAAATGAGCCATCTCAGAAGCAGGAACTGGGTCTCCCGCTACCATCAGGGAGAAAGAGCCAGGAGTGGAGTGCATTTTTTTAGACCCTGAGATCCCTGCACTTTAAATCTTCTTGACCAACTTGGGGGCAGAAAGCTGTGACACTGAAGAAGTAGCAGAAGGTTGGCAGAGGAGCATCAGCAACAGAACCAAGAGTCACAGCACCAGAGTGGTGGGCTTCCCAGTCCAAGGAGCAAGTTAAGTTGAGTACCTTTAGGCAGGAAGCTTATTTGTGGAGTGGGGTGTCTCCAGGCACTTAATTGGGAACTAGGTTTTCTGACCCATGGGCTAGGCCTGAGGCTTCTAGCAGTGTGGAGTATCCTTTGGGCATTTATTAGCAGTGCTAACAGAGGCTTTGGAGTTCTGGTGTGGTGCTGTAGAATAAGCATCGGACTGTTAAGCACAATGCTGGTGATTCAAAACTACCAGTCACTCCTCAGAAACCCTATACAGGGTTGATATGTATCGGAAGTGACTTGCCACCACATTACAACAAACATAACAACAGATGTTTGTACATTGCTGGAGCAGGCCAGAGGCCAGGGGCCTTTGTCTTCACAAATTACTTAGTCAATTTGTGATGCTACTGGTAAGATCATACTAGATTATGTACTTTTTGAATGTGCCCCTACTGTCTAGAGAGAAATGAAGTATAGAGTATAATAAGGGCTTCCTTATTAGCAGTAGAGATTTTGAACACTTAATGAAGAGTAAGGAAATACATTTATATTATGTTTTCATGGACACCCTTGGGCCTCTAGCATCACAATTATTTAGCTAATTTATGATGCCAGTGGTACAGTTACAATAGATTATATACTTTGAATGTGCCTCTACTGTCCAGAGAGAAGAGAAATCTAAAGTAAAGGGACTTCCTGATTAGTAGTGGCAGTTTTGAACATTTAATGAAGAGTAAGGAAATACATTCATATTATGTTTTCTTGGGTATCCCATGAATTAAATTTGAACTGATGTGTTTGGAGTTTCATTACGTTGGCCAGTGTTCTAATGAGAACTTGTTATGCCAGATAGCCTGGATTTAACAGGAGAGTTAGGATAAGACATAGTAAACTTTTTTTTTTTTTTTTTACATGTATTTAGAAGAAATAAATTGGATTCCCACACAGCAAGTAAACAATAACTTCCATAAATTCCTCTTCCTTATGAGTAGGAATTTGCACATATGTAATGACATTTTTCTATAACCTTTTGGAGCCCCCTCATATAATTTATGTATATGTATTATATATAAATATATGTATGTTTATGGAGTCCTAGTATGGCACAGTAGGATAATCAGTGCACAGCTTGCCTCAAGATCAGCAGTTCAAACCCACCAACTACTTCTCAAAAGCACTATTCATTGTTGCTATGAGTTGCAATTGACTTGATGGCACTTAATAGCCATGACATAAAGGGTATATAATTAAAAATTTTAAAATAATAAAATTTACTTTATCATTAAATCTATGTAATCAATTGATTCTTTAGTTAATTTTAGCCAACCTATGGTTGCAAATGGCAAATGAATATTCTTCTGATAGGCATATTGGTTATGAATAATATAAAATTAAAACAATGAAGACAGACTTCAGAGATTTACCCATTTATTCATCAATGATGTCAGTAACTTCTTTGTCCAAGTAATGGTTTTCAAATGCTGAAAGTACATTTCTTCAATTTTTCTGCTATTTGTAATGGAACCCTATAGGTATTATCTATTTTGAAGTTTAATCTGCATTACTGATACTTTTTCATGGCTTTTGTTAAGTCTAGATAATCAACAAAGCAATAATTCAAGCCCTAATGTCCATGGTTGAATTACTTCCTCCATGGCCCATTTTAAGCTACACCAAAAGTATAGTGAACTGAATCTGGAGTTGAAAAGAGAGTCACTTAAACCACCATTATATATCATTTGAACTATACAATAGAAATAATCTCAAGAGGTGGTTAAAAAAAAAAAAAGTTAAATATAATTTGTTCCATTGTGATTTTATTTTCATAACTTCTGAATAATGGCTGTATTAGTTAAAAGCATGAACATTTTCTAAAAATTGAACAGTACTGGGTCCAGTACTCACAGAGCACCACACAGCTCGATGTAGAAACTATCACCTTTGGCCATTGAATTTGATAGTAGCTAATCTGTTCTGATTCAAATTTGCTTTGTAGTATTCACCTGTTCTTACTAAAGTCAACTTAATTTTTCACCAGACTAAAAGTTCCATATATCTAGGTCTAAATGATCTAAATTTCTTCATAGTTTTTTTTTAAATTTATTTTGAAACATTTTATTGTGATTTGGGTGAAAGTGTATAGGTTCACATTTGACACCTCATACACATTGTGTTTTATGACATTTGTTGCAATCCCCTCAATGTAACAAGCACTCTTCCCACTCTTCTTCCCGGGTTCTCGCTGAGATTCATTCCTCCCTCCTGCCCCCTTCAGACCTCTGAAATTAGCTCTGGGACAAATACCACCCTCCTTGTATGTTGATACTTCCTTGTCTGTTGATTGTTCTGAGAAGCACCTTCTCACAGGTGTCATTGTTCGCTTTATAAGCTCATCTATTGCTTGGCTAAAAAAGGAGCTCTAAGGGTGGGTCTATCTCCAGATATGAAGGATTTCTAAAGGGGCATAGTCTTTTGGGAGGCCCACCAGTCTCTATCAGACCATTAAGTTTGGTGTGCGTTTTTTATGACATTGAATGTTATCCTACATCATATTTCCATTCTCTCCAGGACCTTGTATCATGATCCCCATCAGCGTAGTTGGTAGTGGTAACCAAGCACCATCTGATACCTCTGGTTTTAGACTAGTAGAGGCTGTGGTTCACATGGCTCATTTGTCTCTTGGACTATTTGTTTTCCTTGAGTCTTTGACTTCTTTCACTCATCTTTGTTCTGGAGGGAAAACAGAAAAAGTTACATGCCAGATGGCCTCTCATAAACTTTTAAGACACCAGTCACTGCTCATCAAAATAGGCTATAGAACATTTTCTTTGTGGACTGTTATATAAATTAACCTAGCTGTCCTCCACAATTCTTCCACTGTTGTAGTTAGGTGTCATTGAGTCAGTTCTGACTCATAGCAACACTATACACAACAGAATGAAACACTGCCCAGTCCTGTGCCATCCTCACAATTTTTGTTACACTTGAGTCTATTGCTGCTGCCACCATGACAATCCATATTGTTCTAGGTCTTCTCTTTTTAGCCAACCTCCACTAACCAAGTGTGATGTCCTTCTATAGGGATTAGTCCCTTCTGACAATATGTCCAAAGTATGAGAGACAAAATCTCGCCATCCTGGCTTCTAAGAAACATACTGGCCATACTTCTTCCAACAAAGATTTGTTCTTCTGAAAGTCCATGGTACTTTAAATTTTCTTCTCCAACACCAAAACTCAAATTCATCAATTCTTCTATATTCTATCTTATTCATTGTCCAACTTTCACATGCATATGACAATACTGAAAATACCATGGCTTAGGTCAGATGAACCTTAATCCTCAAACTGATGTATTTGTTCCTGGACACTTTGAAGAGAACTTCTGTAGCAGATTTGCCTACTGCAATACATGATTTTATTCTTGACTGCTTGTTCCATTACTGTTGGTAGTGGATCCAAGCAAAATGAAGTCATTGACAACTTCAATCTTTTCTCCATTTATCATGATTTTATTTTTTGGACCAGTTGTGAGGATTTTTGTTTTCTTTACATTGGGAAGGCTGTGGTCTTTGATCTTCATCAGTAAATATTTCAAGTCATCTTCACTTTCAGAAAACAAGGTTGTATCATCTGAAAATCACAGGCTGTTTTCTTTCAATCCCTTCTTTTAATCCAGCTTCTTGGATGCAGACTGAATAAGTATGGTGAAAGAATACAGCCCTCAGGTATGCCTTTTCTGATTTAAACCATTGAATATCACCCTTGTGTTCGACCAACTGCCTCTTGGTCTATGTAGAGTTTCCTCTTGGGCACACTTAAGAGCTCTGGAATACCCATTCTTCACAATGTTATCCATAGCATGTCATGAACCACACAGTTGAAAGCCTTTACTTTAAATTAGAATACATATTAAAAGGTAAAATCCTTAAATGGGCTTCTACTGTTTATTCCTTATAAAATTTTATATTCATACATGGACTAACAAATACATTCAGGTTTCATAGATGACTTGCTTTAATGAAGTGCTAAGGCATGGACAACTAGTGATACAGCTACTAATATTACAACAATTACAACTCTTTTCTCCTTTTCTCCTCCTCTTTCTCTTCTTCCTACTTTTTCTTTTTTTCTTCTTTAGACAGAATGCCTTATAGGCACATCCTTAAAATATCATGTGGTCTATTACTGATATAAGTAAATTGAATTTCTTTGTTTATAATTTCTATGATAGACTCTGTCTTTGCCTAAATAATTCATTTAAACACACATTATTTCTAATTCAACATGTCCTAATTTAAATGCTTTCTAACTGTCTTTTTGTTCAGTAAGGATTTGGATTTCCTTTCCCCCTATTGGCTGCTTGTAGCCATGACAACAACTATGGCTAGTCATTATTAGACTCTCAATCCAGGGGCTTTAGAAAAGTTGGGAAAATGCCAGAGATGTGTGTTAATTCAAAATGGAGAGAATGTCAATTTAGTTGTCCAGTCTTTGATACAAATTGAGAGTTCTTTGCTCTGTTTGCTTCCCCTCAGGCAAATGACCCCTTATTTATTGGTTTCAAATTCTTAGCTTGGGTATTATTAGGTGTCACTTCAAGGACCTTCGAAATATAAAGATTCATTTCAAAAATCTCCTTTTAAAAGTAGATTTTCCTATTTCTTGGGAGTTGATTATGTTGGCATATATAAAAGACAATTTTACCATAGAATTTCTGGTTACGTATTTGAAGTTCTGAAATAGCTTCACAAAGGATACTAATGTGAAGGCTTTTTTATGGGTAAAGTAAAGCACATGATAGTTGGTGAAGAGAAAAGGGAAGCTGGGGGATGGAGAACTAATTTGGAAAAGGTGTTGATCATTTTTTCTCCCTAGAATATGTAGTGTAACTGTAAACAAATGCTCTTCTAAAAAGGCTAAAAGAAAGGCTTTCAGTGACAGCTTTTCCCAAATCCTTGCTGAAACATAACAAAACAAAACAAAAAAATGTTACTGTAAAACAGAAGTTTTAAAGTGGTTAAGAGTGGTTGGTTGAAAACAAGAGCTGAAAGAGAAAACTGCATTGCAGTGATGAGTTTGATTTGGTGAATAAATTGCTATTTTCAGATTCAATTTGTATCAATAGGCAAAGCTCTGTATACCTGCAGAACCTGTCACATTCAGTATCCAGGGCTCTGAAGCAGCCAATCTTAAAACAATCGTTTACCTTTTGACAATAATTGTACCCCCACTCCTGAAGCCACAACCTGGGAGAGGAGCCTTTGATATCTGAGCATTAAGCAATACTACTTTCTGTCTCTAAAGGAAAGAACATCACAATTTATAAATTTGGAGAATATCACAGAAAATGTGCCTTCCTTGTTTGTAAAATAGCTGAGGGTGTTGAACTCTTGGAAAGATTCATCTTTATTAAATGCGGATGAACAGTGGAAGTGTAAGAAACTGTTTCCTTCAAAAGAGTACATATTGGTTATTTATGATTCACAGTAAGCAAAGTTCATTAAATAGGTATTCATGAAAGTCATGCACAGTTCCTAGCGAAGAGGATGCTGAGGAGTGAGGTTGGGGTGCAATAACCTATTGCTTGTAGGCTCTTATTTAATATCCAAGTTCCTAATTAAAGATCACCTCCTTGTCAACGCTAGTGCTTAATTACTGGAACACTCTTAGGAAATGTAGAACTATTCCATTTTGAAGCTTACTACATATGAGGGATTCAAAAAGTTCATAGAAAAGTTCCATTACCTTTTAATTCCATTTCCCCACTTAACAACAACAAATGAGCATTTTTGTAGCCTGCTTCTATATATTCATGACTTTATAAATATTTTTTAACTTCCCATTTGGTGAATGTTTTAAAATTAAAATCCCAAATGGTATAAATATATGGATAGACAGACAACAAAACATTTGAAAATAAACAACACTTGGTACCAAAAATATGCCACACCCAACTCTCTTTATAATTTCATAATAACATATAACACTTAGAGGTGCAAGAGGAAAAATAAGTAATTTATTTCAATAAGACTTTTCAAGTATCAAAAACTTTTATGGGCAATTGAATACAGTAAAACTCTAGTACTTGTCATATAAGTATGCATTCACTTATTTAATGATTCTCTTTTTCCTGGTATATTCATATATTAAAGGAGCTCTGGTAACATAGTGGTTACAAATTGGGCTGCTAACCTCAAGGTCAACAGTTCAAAACTACCACCTCTTCCATGGGAGAAAGATGAGGCTTTTTGCTCCTGTAAACATTTGCAACCTTGGAAACCCTGTGCAGGGTCACTATGAGTTGGAACTGACTCCACAATATTGAACAACAAGTCTGTCACACTGACTCAATGGCACTTAACAACAATAATAGTTGAGGCCAGGGGAGTATGGTGGCTCCATGCAATTATCACTAGACTGTGAACCGCAGGGTTGGTGGTTCGAGTCCACTAGCATCTCTACAGGAGAAAGATGAGGCTTTCTGCTCATGCAATAATGAAAAGCCTTAGAAACCCTATACAGGGTCGCTATGAGTCCAAACCTACTTTATTTCTTGTGTTTGAAGCTATACTAGGTTTCATTTGGGTAAAACTGAGTTATATACAGAATGACAAACCAAGTAAAGGTAGACTTGAATGTTTTTAAAAGGGTAAGTTACTTTTATTTCACATGGGGAAACAAATTTAAAAAGATTGGAATGTTGGGTTATAATGTAAATATTTCTGCAATAACGGAGTTCGCATTTAATCATATAATTAGTTTCCACTACTTTCGTTTTTACACATATTTCTATTGGTGTTTTAGATAGAAATATAAATCTCCTATTCATATTATGCAGGTCCTAAGACTTTCATACACTGAATAAAAATATACCATATTCCCATATGATTCAGGTTAACAGCTGACAGATACATAATCCAATTAAAACTGAACACATTGTTATGGGTGTTAGCATGATGATTCTATTCACATAACTCTGAGCATGATATATTATAACAGGTTGGATTGATTTACTTGACCTCTTGTCAGATATTTGTTTGTTGACTGAAATCTACATGACATATTTTCCTGTGGGGATTTGGCTAGTATATAAAAGGAACATGCCAACTGCATATTTTACTGTTTTGATTTTTCCAGCTGCTTTCTTGATGGACAGTCTGTACCTGATTTTTTTTTTTTCTTCTTCTTCTTCTTCTTTTTGCTTTGTAATCAGTTTGGGGGAGAAAGAAAACATCAACATTTATTTCATCTTCTAATGTGGGAACACTTTTTCACAGATTCAGTCCTCGAATTTTCCTATATAGGAGTCCAGACAGATATTGCTATTTCTTGAATTGTCATGGATCAAAAAAATGACTTACTTGAGTATTGAATCCAAAAATAATGTTGACTGTCAATAAACTTCAGCTTCTATTTAGCTGCAGCTTGTCAATAGCTTGTGGGGAGAGGACAGGTGGTTGGATGCACTGGGTTTACTCACACACGATATCACAGATTCAAACTGTGATAAGTGAGTATCACGCAACCAAATAAAAGCTTTTTTTCAGATTGGTTTTATTTTGTTGTTGTTGTTGTTATTTTGTTTTTATTCACAGATGGATCCTGCCTGTAAGCAGTACTTGACTTTTAGGGGAAAAAAGAAACATGTACATACTTGCAGAGTGAAAAGAAAAATATAACAACTGATATGTATTCATTGAAAAATGTAAAGTGTAATAGAAAATCAAAACATTGTATGAAATTTATGTTGTTAATTTGTTGTTAAGTACATGGAGTCGGTTCCGACTCATAGTGACCCTGCATAGGGTTTCCAAGGCTGTAAATCTTTACAGGTTAGCAGCCCGATTCGTAACCACTACACTACCAGAACTCCTTTAAAAGCCATTAATTCACACAAACATAGAACATGTGTTTATAGTTAAGAAAGAAACAAGCAAACCAAGACTAAGTTGGTTATGAATAAGAGAATATGCATTCAAGAAAGCAAATTATTTTATAGAACCACTATATTCAGTCATCATACCCAAATTAACTGCCAAGTGGCCCAATTGGCTTGATAATAATTGTTCCTGGACTGCTCCAGGTTCTTTGTCCTGTCTGTGAAGTTTTAGTCTATTCCCTTCTGGAGTCTCTTGCAGCTTCCTCACTACTTTGTAGATAATCTCTATCTTCATTTTAGCTAAAGCTCCCCACTATGTACTCTGGTTTGAGCTTATTTCTTCTATCCTCAAGTATTCACTGCAGGTTTATTTTTGACAAAGTAATGTTAGATTCTGGGAATATATTGATAAAAAGGATCAAGTTGCCTCCCTCAGGAGGTTCATAGTCTCAAAGAGAGATCCACAGAAAGTAACCATTACTGTGAAACATCTAGATAGTAAAAATAAGGAGCAACCACCTAAAGGTGTCAGAGAAAGCCTCGAAGGCAAAGTAACATTTGCACTCACATTTGAAAATGGAACAGACGATTTGCCTCTACATTTTGTGCGGGAAGGCATTTCAATAACAGGGAAGACAGACATGAGAAAACAGAGTGACATAAAATATGGATCTGTTCCGGGAACTGTAATTAGCTCAGTACTGCTTGAATGAAAAGTGAGAAACAGGGAGGCCAGGTGATGATGTTAGTTACAAGCTAAGATTAGATATTTGAGGAGTCATGAGATCAGGGATGGTTTTAAATATCAAACAAATTAAGTTCAAATGTGATCACAGGGACTTTAGAAGAGCTCTGAGTGGGCGGATAGGGCAACATGTTATTGTTGTTGTTAAGTGCCGTCGAGTCGGTTCCAACTCATAGTGACCTTATATAGGGTGTCCCAGGAGCAGCTGGTAAGCTTGAACTGGAGACCTTGTAGCTCTGATTTTGCAGTTCAGCGCATTAGTCCACAGGGCCACAACAGGGCTTACAGGCATTTACATATCACAAAGAAAATTTAATGATCCATACGTGGTGAGGTAGGATAGCACTGGATTGCAATGTCCATTTGTACTGCAAAGTTGATGGTTCAAATTCACCAGCCACTCCTTGGAAGCCCTATACAAGGTCACTATGAATTGGAACAGACTCAATGACACTTAACAACAACAACAACATACAAGGATCTTGGGCAGGAAATTAGAATAGGGGGTTCTGCAGTGGGTACCCAAGGGATGTGTGAGAACTGAGGAATTTAGGTTGAAAATCAAAACAAATCTGTCTTGAAGGAAGTGCGGCCAGAATGCTTCTTAAAAGGGAGAATGGTGTGACTTCATCTCTCATACTTTCGACATGCTGTCAGGAAGGACTAGACATTGGATGAGGACATTATGTTTAGAAAAGTGAAGGGTCAACAAAAAAGATGAAGACCCTCAAATAAGATGGATTGGCAAAGTGGCAGCAACAATGGGCTCAAACATAAGAAAAATTGTGAGGTTGGCACAGGACCTGGCAGTGTTTCATTCTTTTGTGCGTATGGTCTCTGTGAATCAGAGCTGACTATATGGTACGTAACAACGACAATGACAACAGTATAACTTTTGATTTTCCAAAAGTAATTTGCATATAATTAATAAGTAGTCAATATTTGCTATGTGAATTTCTTGAGCTATATCATCTATCACAAAGGCAGTATCCAAGAATAGCAACGCAAAAGAGCATATTTGATGTTAGTTACAGAGAATTTGTCAAGCCAGAATTTAAAAACTGTAAAGCCAAAAAATGCACAAAGCAACAACAAATACTTGGATTACTACTAAGAAATGGGTGATGGATAAATATGTTTGTGTCCAAATATTTGTCCTAATGCCCAGCTATATTGTAGATGTGTATATCTTTAAAAGTTTTAACATTCCCTCACCTACCCTATTTGTCCAACGTATAACTAAGGTTATTGGATTTGCAATTTTCTTTGTATGCAGTAAAATCATTTAATATTTTTTGTCTCTATTTACCAGTACTGATAGATTCATGTTTTAATTGAACTATAGTTTTAATTACTCACAATCTGTTCGTAGTGATTATTTTCTTAAATTTCTGTGGGCTTTTCTATTCTTTTTTCAGAAGTTGTCAAAAACATTCATAATTTTACATTTGGAATATATTTAAGTACTGAAAACACTAAAGAATGAAAGAGTTTTAAATATCCATTTCCCCTTTATAAATTAAAACAAATATCCCAAAATAGACTAGCTACTCAGTAAACCTGGGATCATCGGCCAATACACAGTAACAACAGGTGGACACATGTCCCTCTCCTTTCCTGGTGCCCATCTGCTAGTACCCATCTGCCTTATCCTTGTTAACAGGGGTATTTTAAACTGTAAGGGAATATCAATGTCTTTAAATTGTTTAGAGAGCAAGAGTTATTTAGATTCCCCAAAGTGAAGGTATAATTCACTTAAAATGAAACTTCATTTATAGTGAAACTGAATGAACGTTCAGATATCTAAAATGTATTGTGTTGTTTAAATTGCATTTTTGGTTTATACAGAGCCACTTTTCTTGGAGCAGGGTTTACTTATGAAATCAAATTGAATTCTACTCTATTTCTGCTCAGCAGATCATGGTCTGCCCTAAATGAAATGATTTTATTTTTCTAAACAGTGGAAAAGATGGAACATGGCTTGTTTTGTCTGGTCTGTGTGCGATTCGCATTTGTCCATGTATCAGCAGTGTCTTCTTCACATATTGTGACCATTTCAATAGCATACATATTGTCACATTCAGAACTATTGGAGGATACATTGATTGTATTGCTCTTCTGAGAGTACTAGAGATGCTCTCAGCGGACAAAAAAAAAAAAAAAAAAAAATGCCTAGTAGAAAATATCATTGAACACTTAATGGGTACCCTTGGGTCCTATGTACTAGGTGCTATTATTGAAAAAGACTACAGCGTGAGTACAGTCTTATAGGTTTATATGGTGAATTCTCATGTAGAACCTACGCATGATCATCATAATATGAAAGAGAAAATGCTTTTATATCAAATCAATATTGTTATATGAGACTATTGCTAAACTATTTTCCATGAAACACGTCTAATATGCTTGCATTCTGATTCTGAGGAGTAGAAGCTTTGGTGATGTAATGGGTCAATGAACTGCTGGAGAGACTATGGGGAAGGTACAAATAAAATGTACTGGATTGAGACCAAAACTAATTTTCAAGAAGTTCATTTTCTGAGCACTATAGGAGACTTGTATGATTGTAAGACTTGATGTAAATTGGCAAGCTGATTGGGAAAATGACACAATAACTTCCTCTCTATTAAGGCTTTGAGCCAATCCACTTATTTGTGAATCCAATTTATCAAATTCACCTCTTAAATTATAAAGCCTGCTTTTCCTGAGTAGCTCAAATTGTTTTACAGACATTATCTCATTTGTCCTCATAAAGAGATGGGAAGTTACTATTGAATGAATGTATCATAGAGTGAATATGTTAATGAATGGAAATTCAGAAGTAAGTGTTTTAATCGGTACTATATCACCCACTGACTTTGTGACTATGATAAGTAACTTAACCTCTATCAGTCCTATTTTCTTTATCTATTCGTTGGAGAAATATTCATAATTTTCACTTAGTATTATAAGGAGTATCTTAAGGAGGCATGCTGATGCTTAAGAAAATTCTTGGAATTCTTCAGAAGAAATGGCATGCTCTAAATTTTAATAAACCTGAAGCTACACTGAAGCATGTTTTGCTATGGAATTAAACTCAAGAAGTAATTCATCCTTGTACTATATCAGAATGATCTTAATTGTTGAAATTAGTTATTCAGTATTTGTTGAGCTCCAACTATTTTGCAATGATTGTGCTAGTATGGGAGTTATAGAGGTGAATAATATTATCTTTACCTTTCAGGAACTTCTAATCTAGCTGGAGGGACAGGCATGTTAAGACTAAATAAAACATAAGGAGTTGAGATCTGTAACTACTGGCATGAACAATGAGTCGTGGGAGAATAGAGGAAAGAAGATTAATTCTGCTTGGGTGGGTTAAAGAGAACAATTATGCAGAGACAGAGATTAGAAAAGGAATTTGGGGGCCAAAATGCAAAGGTCTTGAATAGTAAGCATAAAATGAATTCTGTTAACAGAAACATCAAAGTTATTAAGTAAGTGAAATTTGTTCAATGTATTTCATCTGTCCTCTTTATCAGAAAGGTGATTACAATGGTGGTAGGGAACATAGATTAGAAATGTGGTTAGAGAGACAAGCGGCAAGGGAAGAAAATGGAAATGTGATTTGATAACTTTTAAGTTGAATAAGTTGGAGGATGCTGATATCATTAAACAAATATCAGAAATTCAGAAGGACGAGCAAGTCACAGTACAAGAAAGAGATATAGAATATAATTTAGCCAGAATACTACTTAGAAGCAAGGGTGGCAAGACTCCATCTCTCAGTCTCACATACTTTAGATGTGTTATAAAGACAGACCAGTCCCTGGAGAAGAATCATGCCTGGTAAAGTAGAAGAGTTAGAAAAAAAAAAAAAAGAAACAGACACTCAGTGAGTTGGGCTGGTACAGTAAATTCAATAATGGCATAGCCACAATTGTGAGGATATCCTGATGCAGGTTCAAGCAGTGATTCATTCTGTTATTATATAACCAACTAGATGGCAACTAGCAAGAAGAAGCTTGGTAGTCTTCTGATTCCTAGTTTCAATCTTCACTTGAAATGCAGGCTGTAGTTTTAACTTGCACCAGAATACCTGCACAATAGATAACCACCAGAATTACTGAAAAAGGTAGTAAATTAAGATCCAACCCATTGAAACGAGAGAAATTAGTTCAATATTTTTAGTAACAAAGGTAAGGAAAGATAGGACTGTTTCTTGAAGAGGCAGTGGACTCTAAAGAGATTTCTGACCATAGAGGACAGTTTAGCACATTCACAAACAAATAAAAGGTAGATAAGGTCATGGGAATTTAGGATGGAAAATATATCATGTTTAAAGCAAGACTGCACAAAGTAGGAGAGGTATGAGATTAAAAAATACACTTCAAAATGAATTGAGCCACTTCTTCCCAAGAGGCAGTAAAGAGTAAGGCTAACAGTGGTACAGAAATAGGTCACCTGCTTAACAGTTCGTTGTATGTGTGTATGTTGGGTGTATGAGATTTTGAGCAGGGTGGTTATGTCTCAGAACCTTGTTAAAGAAAGTGGGAAAGGAAATTGACTAGATGTGATTAAGTGTACCTGGTAGCACTGAGATAAAAGAGGTGATATTATCAAAGAAAATCCATACTTCAAGTAAGAAGTGCAATAGAGAGAATGTTCTGAGGGAAAAGATGGAGAATCTCAATTTTTCCTAGCAACTGAATAAAAGATCTAGAGGACTTCTTCAACCTAGAAAGGACATTTTGCAAGGAAAGAGACATTAAAGAATCCAGCTATCTACTACAATTCCTACTTCTACAAATCGCCAGTTGTGTTTTTACAAAGGACATCAATATAAGACGATGCTATCCATTAGCCAGGCTCAGAACAGCTATTTGGGGTAGTGTTCGAGTATAATGTGTGTTTGAAATTAGCATCTGTCTCACTTTATAGAAATGAGCCTTTTATTCCTGGGGATGAATTAAATGTCTAATTTGATATAGTACAAGGATGAATTACTTTTCAATAAAGGGAAGAGCTGTTGTTGTTGTTGTTAAGTGCCAACCCATAGCGACCCTGGTTAGAGTTTCCAAGAAGGGAATGGTTAGCTCGAGCTGCAGACCTTGTGGTTCAAACCGACATTGCAGTCCACACCAGGAGTCCAAGGCAACACTAGGAACCTTGATTTTTAAATTAGCTTATTGCTAACACCTTACTCTTAAAACAGATCTGCAAAATCATATTTAGTATGAATATTCTCCAGGAGTCATGCCGTTTACACTTGAACAGGAAAATGTGTATGTTGGTCTGACATTTCAGGCCTGAGGTATGGATGGAACAAGAATGTTTCTGGAGAGCAAGTACATAGTGCAAAATAGACTGATGGTTGAGAGCGTAGCGATGCACGTATGGACTGAGACTTAGACCAAGAGCATAAGAGGACAACCTAAGAAATACTAAAAGGTAGTTCTTCTCTGACCTATAGGACCTCTTAGAACCAACGTTAGTAACAACACCATACATGTATATCTGTGTGTGTGTTTCCATATGCATACATAGCTCATTAAAAACAAACAAATTAAGGAAAAGTCCTGGAGAAAAACAAACAAACAAACAAATGCCTGTAGGACTTTTTGTTAAACTCTGTCGAGTCGATTCCCACTTACAGCGACCCAGTACACGGTTTCTGAGGAGCAGCTGGTGGGTTTGAACTGCCAATCTTGTAGTTCACAGTCCAGTGCTGATCCTCCAGCACTACATCAGGACTTGAGCACTTGCTATTTCTGACTGGTGTTTCCAGGGATTCTTTATACATTGTCTATACATTCACCTGCATCCTCTAAACCTTATAATGACTAAGTATTGTTTTCCTAATTATAGGGAACGTATCAATAACAAAGAATACATATGTGATCACAGCTCTAATTATATTATACCACAATTGTATGGCACACACATACACTTAAACACATTATCTAGGTCTTAAATGAGCACAGTGATTTCACCTAATAATTGGTCCTAATTATCTCCTGAAGGTCTGGGAAGTGTGTTCTTTCTGCTGAGATGTCTAATGCCAACCAATTTACACTTAGGTCCTCTACAATTGATATTCAGGCCTTTTATTATCTAAAAAGATTTCAAAATATTCTGTACCATCTGACTCTTTAATCTTTTTATATGAAAAGGAAATACTTGTCTATTACTGAATATTCCTAAATTTACCATTCCACTTAGTTGGGGGAGGAGGGTTAGGGAGCATCAAAATTACGGGGGTAGGAGCTGGATGAATCAGAGGCTGCCTCTGCTGTTCATGAGGTGGAAAGCAATGTGATTCATGAACCATTCAGTTTTTTTGTAGTCTTCATGTTCATTAGTCCATGAATAGTATAAACTGGGTGATGCAATGATTCAGAATTTTCTTATCAGTGTTCATTCAGCAGGAGAAATCTTGAGGACCCACAGTTTTGTTTTTCTTTTTGCTTTTTTTGTTGTTGTTATTGTTTTTCTTTCCTTGATGCATCAGTGATAAATTAGAAAAGGTAATTAAATAGTGTTAGTAATAACTTGATTGTTGTACCTTGAAAAGAATGTAGCTCATTATATAAGGCCTGATGACCAGGTTTATTCTCACTTGTTCTTTTGCTCTTTCTCTCAAACATGCATATGCACACAAACCACCCATGCCAGATATTTAAATGCTGTTTGGTTAATGTAACTTCAGCCTACCTTGCTAAATCCCATGGTCATCTATAAAACAAATATCAGTTTGAGGATTAAGGTGTGCCTGACTTAAGCCATGGTGTTTCCAACTGCCACATATGCACTGAATGTTGGAAAATGGATAAGGAAGACTGTAGAAACCCCATTCCATTGAGTCAATTCCAGTTCATGGCAACCTTATATATTTAGAGTTTACCATGACTTTTTCCACAGTGACAGTGGGCATATTTGAGCTGCCCTTCTTTTGATTAATTGTTGTTAAGTGCTGTCCCATCAGGTCTAACTCATAGCAACCCTGTATAGGGTTTCCAAGGAGCAATCACCAACCTTGTGGACCAGTGCTTACCCTAGAGCTCCACACCAAGGCTCCTTTAGATTAATAGTTATGTGTGACCCATTTACACCATTCAGGGATCATGGGCTAAATGAGTTAAATGTTGTATAACATGCATTACATTTATTGCTCATGGTTGATAGAATTTAATATTTATTTGAAAATACTTAACATTTATTGTTGTTATTAAGTGTCGAGTCGTTTCCACCTCATAGAAAACCTTTGTAGGGTTTTCAAGGAGCAGCTGGTGAGCTTAAACCACCACCAAACTAGCAACACAGCTCATTAACCCACAGCGCCATATACCAGGACTCCAACTTAATACTTAGCAATTATTTATTTTAATACCTTTCTAAAAGGGTTAAATTAGCCTAATTTATCATTTTAATTGTTCCTTTCAACAATTAACAATTAAATTGCCATTTAAAAATGCTTTTAGATCATTGTTTGCAAACAGCATTTGTTTGTGTTTTTTATAATTATGTAAATAACAGAGAAATTCCATAATTTAAAAAGAAAGAAAAGGTACCCAGAGCCAGGTTCTAAATTCTTTCTTTGTTTCATGTGTTTTATGGATAATTAAAGTAAAATATGTTTCCTTTTTAAATCATAAGGGAGAGTTATCATTCAGTTTTTTCTGAGTAAAAGAAAAATTAATTTGGAAACTGCCACTTCGTTTTTTTGGAGAACAGGATGCTGATATAACTAGCCAACCAGCCATATTTTCAATTTACAGGAAGGAGCTCTTAACGTAAACAACCACCATTAAGAATGAAAGATTTTTGCAAGGTAGTTCCCACCAACAATATTAAACTCTCCAAACCATCATGTTGCTGTTGTTGTTGTGTGCTATTTAGTAGGTTATGACTCATAGCGACCCTGAATAGGCTCCTAAGAAATAACTGGTGGGTTTGAACTGCCAGTCTTGCAGTAGTAGTCCAGTAGCTCTCCTACAGTGGCTACACCACGACTCCCAAACTATCATGGTGGTGGTTGCGTGCCATGGAGTACGTTCTAACTCATAGCGACCCTGCATAGTGTTTCGAAGGCTGTTCATCTTTACAGGAGCAGAAAACCTCATCTTTTTCTCGTGGAACAGCTGATAGTTTCAAACTGCTGATTTTGAGATTAGCAGTCCGACTCGTAACCACTATGCTACCAGAGCTCCTTCTCCAGTTATTATATGCAGTTCTAAATGTCTTATTTAATCTGCTGGTACTGTTACTTTTCAACGTTCAAATTTATTTTTTTCTCCCTTTTAGAGGTGCCTAAAGGAGCTCTGGTAGCGTAGTGGTTACGAATCGGGCTGCGAACCTTAAGGTCAGCGGTTCGAAACTACCAGTCGCTCCGCAGGAGAAAGCTGAGGCTTTCTACTCCCGTAAAGATTTACACCCTCGGAAACCCTGTACAGGGTCGCTATGGGTCGAACCCGACTCGATGGCACTTAACAACAACAACAACAAATCATTGAAAAGTAAACGTCCAGTTCTTGTTGCAGTGGCCTAGAGAAGTGCCATATGGGATGGTCTCTGGTATGAATCTGATGGCTTGACACTGAACACAAAAGTATTGAATATTGGTGTGGTGCTGTAGGATAAAGCACTGTACTTCAAGATCAGTTTTAACCACTAGGTTGACGGTTCAAACATAAAAGCCACTCCTCAGAAACCCTAAAGCACTTAACAACAACAACATACCCTAAATACTTCTTCATGATAGAGTCACCTGAAAGGTATTCCCTTAGCTAATCTGTAAGGAAAACATCTTAGTAAAATGTCAATCTTCCACAGTAAAAATAAAATGGTTTTGTTTTAGAAAGCTAGTTGATGCAAATAACATCATGATGAAATGATCAATACAATAGTTACTTGTGAAGAAATCTGTGGTAATATATGAAGTAGAGTCAACAGTTGTAAGCTTTGCTCAGGCTTTGACCCGTGCTTTACATACATCTTACCTTCCCATGAGATTTATATTGACATATGGACTTGTGTTAATTATGCCTCTAGGGTACACAAGGAACTCTGGTGTAGCACTAAGGATTAATGTGCTGGACTGCAAAGTTGGTTTGAGCTGCAAGGTCAATGGTTCAAGCTCACCAGCTGCTCCTCGGAAACCCTATACAGGGTCGCTATGGGTCATAACTGACTAGACAGCATTTAACAACAACAGGGATCATGAAAGATGACCTGGTAGTATAGTGGTTTGCTAATTGCAACATCAACAGTTCAAGTCCACCAGGCACTTTGTAGAAGAAAAATGAAACTTTCTGCTCTTGTAAAGATTTGAAGTCTCAGAAACCCTATACAAGACTGCTATGAGTCACAATCGACTCCATGGCATACCTCCACCAGTTCACAAGAACATTTTGATGAATTTTACAATCTCTGTAATTATTTTGAATCCATAGGGTGTTGAGTGGCAGGAAATATGAATTAAGTATCTAATCTTTCTGGTTCATAAAAATGAAGATTAAATTCCACATTTTACTTTATATACTAGTTTCTACCCTCTGTCCAAAATAACTCATCTGAGTTGGAATTAATTGCTTTCCTTTAAACTGCTGAAGTCAAGTAGCGATGTCAATATGTAATGAAATGTATCTCTGTTGGTGGGTACAATAATAATCAAGAGTTATCACAGATTGGGTAATGCATATACAACAAAAAATGATAATATAACTTGTTGGTAAGTGCCATCGAGTTAGTTCCAATTCATAACAACACTGGATAGGGCTTCTGTGACTATAAATCTTTGCAGGAACAGAAAACATCATCTTTCTCCAATGGAGAGGCTGGTGGGCTCAAGCCACTGACTTGGTGGACCACAGTCCAGTGCTTATCCAACAGACCCACCATGCTCCTAATATTACTAGTAGAATTGCATAATCCATTAATATGGAATTACAAATTTTACTGCCGGCTCATGAAATAATAGTCATTATCACAATCTGTCCTTTAGAGTTTTATCTGTTATTCGTCTGAACGCTATGCAAAATTATATTACTAATATTCTTCAAGGCCATTCTACTGATTTCCAAATAAACCTGTTCTATTTCAAATTGGTACAGTGTTGTTATTCACTCTGCTGTTAGGTTGCAGTTTAGGGAAATTAACTTCCTGCTAGTGGGCTATTGCAAGCAATAGAAAGAAGATAAATGATTAAAGAAACCTCACCGCATCCACTAAGTCTCAACATAATGGATTACTGCTTCTAATTTAGCTGATTAAGAGTCAAGTCTTTGGAGTCCTGTACTTTGGAGTTTGAATTCGTACATTATAGATGCTGAGAGAATTTGAGGAAGTTAACCTCATTTAAAAAACAAACAAAAAACAATTTCTGCCAAGTCAACTTTCACTCATGGTGAACAAGTTCCATAGGGTTTTCAATGCTGTAATCATCTAACGTCAAACATTTCTTCCAAGGCTGTTTTGGGTGGATTCAAACCACCAACCATTTGCTTAGTATCAAAGTGCTTAACTTTTTGTCCCACTTAGGAATTCCAATTTTAAATATCAGGTGTTGTTGAAGTCCTAGTGTGGTGCTGTAGGATAATGACTAGACTGCTAACTTCAAGGTCAGCAGTTCAAATCTACCAGTCGCTCTTCAGAAACCCTATACAGACTCCTTATGGCTCATAACAAACTTGATGGTACTTAACAACAAAAACAATTGCTGTAGTTATTCTAATTAACCTGATTAATCTGCCCTCATATTTTCTAATTAGTATCAGTTGACTAATATATAGATATAAACTAGGTAAAGTAGTAATACCTGTCCCCAAAGGATTTTATATTCATTCTCTTAAAGGAGAACCATATAAAGAAAGCAAGATGATTGACAGTAAAGAGAAGCTAGATTAGTCTAGTAAATAAAGAACTGGCCATGTAGTCAAGGATGAGTGCCATTTGTTATGGGAAAGACTTAAATGTAGGGTAAGTGGTTAAAGACTTAATAAATGAGGGAAACAAGATTAGACAAAGCGCAGAAATGAGGAGGAATGTGACATGCTCATAAATCAATTGAAAAAGCTTAAATATATAGCAGCAGTGGCTGATGCAGGTTTTGCAGAACTTGAAGCATGTATATGTTAGGACTCTCTTTAAGAAAAAAGAATAAGAAGTTAATTATAAGGCCAAGGAAGAGAGCTTTGTGTAAATATGAGGACTTGAAGTTTAAGTGTTAACTTCACTGTCACATTTATCTAGCATGAAAAATACTTAGGAAATATGTAAAGGGACCTCAAACTATGGACAGGTCTAAATTCTTGGAAGACATTTAAAACAATGTATTACAACAGTGGCTCTCAAAATAAGGTCCTAGGACCAATAGAATCAACCTTATACAAGACTTTGTTAGGAAGGTAAGTTCTGAGGCCACTGATTCAGAAACTCTGAGGTTGGTATTGACAGACTGTGATTTAACATGCTCTCCAGGTGACTAAGATACACACTAACTATTAAGATGACTGTATTAGGAGATGGGGTTTGAATGGCCTATATTAAAGACTGATTGGTAACAGCACATTTCTGCAAGTGAAAGGAGGTTAAACAATACAGGGAGTACTCAGCTGTGACGGCATTAGAGTCTAGTAGGCAAATGTTGACCTATGGGTAGTACACAGTACATAAGAAGATGGAAATTTACTATATTTGATTCCCTACATGATGGATCTGAAGAAGAGAGCTAGTTAAGGACTAGTTCAGCTCTCCAGGTTATCCTGGACACCAAAAAGAATATTAAGGAGACTTGGTTTTAAAGGGAGGAGGATGCATTGGTGGATTTGAGAAAGGATGGGAAATTCTTATGTGAACACACCAACTGAGTTACCAATGAACTAAGTAGAAGTAACTAGTAGTCAATAAGGTAAAAAGGTCTGGTGTTAGTTATAAGGCTAGAGGTATAGAGTTAGTATATTCCCTGGATACCAATATCATACAAAAGAATAGGTAATTATACACTATCCTTACCCCACAAAAAAATAAACCAACAATTTTATAGATTGTACACTGGCTGATTTCCCCTTTCTTAAATTGCTTACATAGAAAAGAAATGTGATACAGTTTTTTTCCCAGTAGGTAGCTACTACTTAAAATAAAGCCATTGTTAGTTTTAGTGCTTTTTTGCTTTCCAGTGACTTTGATAGGCTCTAGCAATTGCAACTGCAATGAGAAATGTAAGCAGAAACAAAGGATTTGTTGAGAGCTTTTCATAATTTTGTTCCATATTTTTATGGTTTTGCTTCATTCTCTTATTCAAAAATCTATACTACTACATCTAGTGCTGATTGGGAACTATTGTAACTTCAATAATACTAGTCCTTTTTGTTTGTATTTTGGCAGTATATACATACTTTGTATCATTTCTGTTTTATGGTATATATTAATATGAACAGTCAAATGAGATCCAATTAGAAGCCTTCTCTTTGGAAACAGTCATAGAACAGTAATAGAAAGATCAGAAATATTTTCTATGTGCCGGTTGTTCCAAAAGCAATGATATGAATGCATTCTGTGAATTTAATGGTATAAATGTTGATATATTCATGATTGTTCTCATTTTCCCCCAACTAACAAATATACCTGTAAAAAAAAGACACTGCAGGGTAAATATTAGTCACATTTAGGCGTAAAGGACTCAGACTGTATTGATCGTGGAATTTAGTCACATACATTGCTGATCAGTTTAGCAAAAAGGGGAACTGAAAGTAAAACTGCATGAAGGTCCCCATTCAAATTCCACTGCACGTCTTGAACATTGTACATGGTTATTAACATTTTGCAGAATAAGGAATGGAAGTTATTTGTCCCTCCTTCCTTTATTCCATGCTCCCAATTGCCCAAAGAGTAAGTAGTGCTTTCAATTATGCCACAATCATAAACTCTAAACATTCCTAAACCAAATTAAAATTCAGCAATAATTGATAATGTTAAAGAAATATTTTTTAAATCTCTCATCATCCCACAGTTTTATCATAATTAATGGTTTAATTCATTTCCCTCTAAGTCTTTGAACTCATATGCAAATATACTTATAAATTTATAATCTTGAAATATAAAATGCATTGTATTCTTTTTAGTCAAACATAAGCATTTTTTTTAAATTCATATTTTAAATATTTCCAAATGCATATGCATATTTACTATTTGTTATTTTGATGACTTCACAATATTGAGTGTAATAACCATGAATTGATGTTCTAAAATATATTCACCATTTAAACTCTTATTATAGATTTTTCTTGCTGTTGTTAAGTGCTGTCAAGTTGGTTTCTGCTCAGAGTGACCCTAATCACTCCAAGGAGTGATTAGTGGGTTTGAACTGCCGACCCTGTGGTTCCCAGAGCAGTGCTGATCTACAGTGCCACACCAGGATAGTGCTGCTATAAAAAATTACAGAGAATATATTTTTAAATTTATTATTTCTTATAACTGTATAGGCAAAGTTTTAGAATAAGTTGTGATGCTTTTTGGAATATTTCAGTGTAATATATTCATAAGCTAGCAGTAATAATTGAAGCTTGAAAATATGTAAATACTTTGGGCCTTGACATTGGAGGCTATATTAGGTTTATATGGATTTTCTCACTTTATTTAAAAAAAAAATTTCCCCTTTGAAATCATATAAAATATCTGGACGTTACTAATGACTTAACAATTGTTGTTGTTGTTAAGCACTATCAAGTCAGTTCTAGCTCATGGGGACCCTGTATGGGTTTCTGAGGCTGTGAATATTTGTGGGAACAGAAAGTCTTATATTTATTCCTTTGAGCAGTTGGTAGGTTTGGACTGCTGATCTTGTGGCTCCAAGTTCACTGTATTCTACAGAATCATCACATTTTATAACTGTTAATAGTATAAAATATTACATATATTGTGATATTTATCATAAAATTTTGTTGTTAGGTGCCATAGAGTTGACACTGACTCATAGCGACCTTATGCACAGTAGAATAAAACACTGCCCGATCCTGGGCCAACCTCACTATTGTTGCCACGCTTGAGGCCATCGATGCTGCCACTTGGCCAATCCATCTCGTTGGGGGGGTCTTTCTCTTTTGCTCTGACCCTCCACCTTACCAAACATGATACCTCTCTCCAGTAACTAGTTCCTCCTGACAGTATGTGCAAAGTATGAGAGATGAAATTTGGCCAGCCTGGCCTCCAATGAGCACTCTGGAAACATTTCTTCCAAAACGGATCTATTAGTTCTTTTGGCAGCCCTTGGCACTTTCAATATTCTCCTCCAACACCATAACTCAAAAGCATCAATTCTTCTACAGTCTTCTTTATTCACTGTCCAGCTTTCACATGCATTTGAGTTTATTGAAAATGTATAATTAAAATTTACATACAAATAATATAAATTTTTATTATCTGCATGAGAATTACATCCAAATAATTAATGCTCACTCAAACTCCTGGTGTGGTGCTGTACGATCAGCACTGGACTGCAACCACAAGTTTGACCATTCAAACCCACCAGCTGCTCCTCAGAAACCTTATGTTGTTGTTGTTGTTGTTAAGTGCTGTCGAGTCGGTTCCGACCCATAGCGACCCTGTACAGGGTTTCCGAGGGTGTAAATCTTTACGGGAGTAGAAAGCCTCATCTTTCTCCTGCGGAGCAGTTGGTAGTTTCAAACCGCTGACCTTAAGGTTTGCAGCCCGATTTGTAACCACTACGCTACCAGAGCTCCTTCAGAAACCTTATATAGGGTTGCAATTAGTTGGAACTGATGTGATGGCACTTAATAATAACAACAATATTCACTCACTAATAAAGTCAGTTCCAACTCTTAGGGACCTTATGTACAAAGCTAAGCAAAATCTATTTTAAAAAATATACCTTCATCAAGCTTAGGATCATCATTTCATGGGACCACTCAGTCACTTGGCATTACATAGTTCATAAAAATCTTCATCTGCATCCTAGTGAAGTGAGTAGCCTCTGGGGTCTTAAAAGCTTTCAAGTGGCCATCTAAGACACAACTATGGGCTTCAACTCACCAAGAGAAAATAGTGAGAAGGTAACCAACAACTCAGAGAAGAAACAAGTCTATACTAGCCACAACTTCATTTACTCTGAGACCAGAAGGACTAGATGATGGCCGACAACCTTCATTGACCATTCTATCTGAGGTTACAGAAGTTAGCCTCAGATAGAATGGGATGGATAAGGAAGATAGTAGAAGAATCAAAACATTTGAGTTATGGGATTGTAGAAGAATATTAAAAGTACCATGAACGGCCAGAAGAACAAACAAATCTGTGCTGGAAGACATAAAGTCAGAATGCTCCTTAGAAGTCAGGATGGCTTGACTTTGTCTCTTGTATGTCAGATGTGTCTTCAGTAGGGACCAGTCCGTAGAGAAGGACATCATGCCTGGTAAAGTAGAGGGTCAGCAAAAAAGAAGATGACCCCCAATGTGATTCATTGACAGTGGCAACAACAATGGCCTCAAATATATCAACAATTTTGAGGATGGTGCCGGGCTGAGTTGTGTTTCATTCTGTTGTTTATAGGGTCACTTTGAGTGGGAACCAACTCAATATCTAACAACAAAAGAACTCAACTTCTTATTAAGAAAAAAAAAAAAAAAAAAAAAGCCAGACACATTGCACATTGGAACAGAGGACTCTCTGAGACTAATGTCCTAAGATACTTTTTAAACCTAGAACTAAGACCTTTATAAAAATTTTGAGGTCATCTTTTATGAAATACCAGAGTGATACATAAAATAATGGAATCACCCACAGGATAGGTGCCCTATTTAAAAAGCATTGGTTTCTTTCCTCTTCTGGTTTGTGGAGTTCTGAATGATGGTTCAAGGACCATTGTGGAAGGGGACGTATAAAACTATCAAGAAGATTGCTACAAATTATTTCCAGATTCCACCAACCAAATCATTAGGGGATGAGATTTGGGAAACAGTATTTCTAATAAGTTCCCCAGGTAATTCTGATAATTTTAGACAAAATTCAGATTGAATGACCTAAACTATCAGATAGATGCTAGTCTAATTTTGTATCTCTGACCTCCCTCCATAATCCATTCTCCATGCTTTAAAATATACCTCATTATCTTAGGGCTGGGACTTAGGGTATTAGCATAATATTTTCTGTATTAGATCCAATTTTTATTTTATACTTTAATGATGCATGCTACAGCTTTTCAAATTTATCATCCAATCCTTGGATAAGACCATTCTGGATATAGAACTGGATGATATATTTGTGAAATAAGCAGAGACCTTCAAAAAGTTTATGGAAATATTCCATTATCTTTTAATTCCATTTTCCATTGACTTGTTGAAGCTCCCTAGTATATATGTATATAGAGTATTTTTAAATAATGTATGCATCCTCTGCTTTCAGTGACATAATTTGATTTTCTCCTACCATCTAGCTAAATTCATACTTTTAATTTGAACATTTGAAATGAATATATAGTCTATTAAAGATCATTTAAAATACACATATTGATATTATTGTGGTTTAATTTAATACGGTTGTCACGACAGCAATAGAATGTGCTTGTAGAGAAGTTTGGAGGCAAGGAAACATAATGGTCCATTGGAGAAGGCGTGTCAGCCATGAGGACCCCCAATGGAATGTTTGAATATAATGGAAGTTTCATTTAAAGTGTTCCGGTGTATGCTTGCATGTAAGAGAGGATTTATGTATTACTGCTACCCAAGTACACATAGCCAAATGCTCCAGAATGAAAACCAATGACTTAAATAAAAATAAGTATGAAAACTACATTAGGGTCACCAAATGAATTTCCCTCTACATCTACCATTTTTATGATAGAGATCTTTGTTTGAAAGTGTTCATCTTTGCCTTAATCAGTAGAGGAAGCCTTTGGATATTCCTATACCAGGAAAGTTTACTTGCCTTAATTTTACATTTTTCCCCCTCTCTAAACTAAAAAGGTTTTTAAACAGAACACACTGCACAATCTCTAGCTCCAATGTTGACCTCTCTCAAGAGGAAAATGTCTTCCATGTCAGTTGAATTAGGGAGAAACAGAAAAAGATCTTAGAAATAAGTTAAAAAGGAATATTTATTGCAAGGTAAATCACTTCAAAATAGACCTTAATTGAATTGAAGATTGGTTTCGACAAGGCTATTAATATGGTTAAAGCATTTACCTCCCCCTGCCCAGGAATAACATGTGCCTTAAATTGAATAACTCATTTAATCATCCCCTAAGTCCCATTAATTTGTTACTATTTCTCCCCCCATATTATGCTAAGGAAATAATGCCCAAATAATTAAATAAACATCTCCTAAGGTGCACATTTACCTAAAAAGAGGACCTGGATTTTAACATGGTTTTATAGAAGCCTCTACTATATGGTTTACTTCCAATAAAATATTAAAGGTTATTAATATTTATTTTAAAGTAAATCCTATGTAATGAAATGCATATATGCATATTGTAATTTAGCAAGGTAATCATTTGTGTGGATAGTTTCAAAAAATCCAATTAGCAAATTGTTGTTGTTAAGTGCCATTGAGTTAGTTTGACTCAAAGTGACCCTGTATAGAGTTTCCAAGAAGTGGCCAACCCTTGTGGTTCAGACCGACACTGTGGTTCAAACCAACCTTGTGGTCCAGTGCTTATCCTATAGCGCCACACCAGGATACAAAAAGTTTTGTCTCCTTAATGTAGTGTGTTGCTGTAGGATAAGCTGTGGACTGCAAACCACAAGGTTGGAACTTCATCCCACCAGCTGCTCCTTGAAAAGTCTATACTGGGTTGCTATAGTAGGAACCTACTCCACACCACTTAAGAATAATGTGGCTTTTAACCATTTGTTTGCACTAAGCCATTACATTTATCAAAGAAACAACAGTTAATTTTTTCCTCTGTGACCTACTCCATTTTATGGAATAAATCAAATCTCTGATAACACCATACTACAGAATAGGGACATTTTTCACCAGCATTTTTCTCTTCTCAGTTTCTCAGAGAACTTCATCAAAACTAATGGGACTATAGAGAAGATTTATCAGAGGCTTGGTCAGGTCTGTTAGATCTCCCTGCACATGGGAACAAGCACATCCATCTGCCATCACGAGAGACTAGCAGGATAGAGGACTCATTACAGATATTACATGTTTTAAACAGGCTAATTTTTAAAAGAAAGGCTCTTCCTTCCTATGCTATTCTCTAATAATGAGTAGCAATCATTAAAATAGTTCCTGTAAAGTGTTATTTAATTTGGTAGCTATAATGGATAGAGTAGAGAGTGAAATATCATAAGAGTGTATCATGACTAATTTTGCAATTGGGACAGACTGTTTGGCAGTATATGAAGTAATGAAACTTCCTGCTTATTTTATTGGTCCTCTTTTAATCTTCATTTAAACAGTTGGATGTGATTTTGTCTGAGTCTATTCTGAGTCCACTAACACTATCTTATAATATATATATACACATATATTCTTCAAGGACTGGATACAATTAAGATACTTATCTTGAGTAGATAGGAAAAGAGACTCAATGTGAAAGCAAATTTCTGTCAATATGTTGTTCTCATATTTAAGTGCTGTCAAGTCGATTCCTACTCACATCACAATTTATAGGATTTCTAAGGTGAAACTGGTAGGTTTGAACCGCTGACCTTGTCATTAGCAATCCAGTATTCATCCTAGAATGCTACAGCAAGAGTCAAATATAGTGCCTTAAAATGATATAGTGATAATATATGGTAATAATAAAAGAGTAGGAAGGTGAATACATTCGGTGTGTGTGTTTTTTGTTGTTTTGTTTTCATTTCATAAATTTAAACTGTTGTTTGTAGTCTACTGTAAGAATGAACTTTTTTTATATTAAAATGTCATTTTAAAAGTCAGATGATATGTTATAAGGATGCTATTTGTAAAGTTGTTTTTAAAATGGAATAGTGTATCTAGGTATATATGTGCACTAGATTATGAAGCTCTAGATCATGTGTTCTTATAATTCATTAGGACTTATATACAGTCATAATTCTGAGAAAATTATATGAATGAACAAGAGGATCAGTTTGATTGGATGATTGTGGAAAACAAGACTGGCCATTGTCAAAAATCTGATGCAGCAGGTGGTTTCATAAACAGATGTATGACTCTATTTTTAAAATCTCTATATAAATGTTGTTTTCATGTTTGCCATTAAAAACACATACACACATAAACAAGCTCCATCTATACAAAACGACAACAGGAAATACCAGATGTAGACAGCTGAAAATGAAAGAAGTAGATAGACTGATAATTAATGAGTTGATCAATATGTCACTTTCCAGTACCATTTATAATCTTGGTAATTAAAAACAAAAAAGAGCATAAAAACCTGATAGTTAAAGCATTGTCAGATGACGATTGTGGAGATAGAAAGAAGTTCCTACAAGAATAAATTCTTTCTAAGAAATGGTCACATTGACTCAGTGAGAAAACTCAAGTTAGATGTAGAACATGAAACAAGTGCAATTATTGGTAGATAAAAATTAGTTGGACAATGAATAAAGAAGACTACAGAAGAACTATGCATTTGAGTTGTGGTGTTGGTGAAGAATATTAAAAATATAGTGGACTGCCAGAGGAATGAACAAATCTGTGTTGGAAAAAGTAGAGCCAGGATGGTGCTTGGAGCTCAGACTTTGTCTCTTATACTTTGGGCATGTCTTCAGGAGGGACCAGTTCCTAGAGAAGGGTATCTTGCTTGGTAAAGTTGAGGGTCAGGGGAAAAAAAACCTGAAGATCTCCAATGTAATGGATTGGCACAGTGGCAGCAGCAGAAGCAAACATAACAACAATTGTTAGGATGGTACAGGACCAGGCAGTGTTCCGTTCTGTTGGTTGCAGAGTCGTTATGAGTCAGAACTGACTTGGTGGCACCTAACAACATCAGCAACAAAATTTGGTAGTTTTTAATCTTTGAAAAATTGAAGATGTGAAGACTGGACTTCTAAGGTTTCTGATTAATTATTCAAATAAATACAAAAAACAGAATAGTTACCTTTATGATTGACTCAATAAATTTAAAAACAATTTGAATGTATTTAATTATTCTTATAACTTAGTGTCAAATGCATTTTGTGTATATATCAATAAAATAAACAATTTTAGAAATTTTATGAACTTTATTGTGTATCTATATATTATGGACTCAAGCGTGGCAACAGTAGTGAGGTTGGCCCAGGATCAGACAGGGTTTCATTCTGCTGTGTATAAGGTCTCTATGAGTTGGTACCAATTCAATGGCACCTAACAACAACAATATCTATAGTTTAATTTGAGTTAAATTAGCAAGATGTTAAACTGCTTATGAATTTATTACAAGAAGCTTTAAAACCCTTAGAAAATATTGTCTCTGCTTTATAGTAAGTTTATTGACCTAGTTTATTATAAAACAAATCTTTTATAATGAAGATTTCTAATGATGGCTAAATGAGCTCTGGTAGTGTATGTAGTGGTTATGAATCCGGCTGCTAACCTCAAGGTCACCAGTTTGAAACCACCAGGCTTTCTGTTCCCATAAAGATTTACAGCCTCCAAAACCCTATACAGGGTCTCTGTGAGTCACAACCAACTCCACAGCACATAACCATCACGACCAATGGTGACTAATTTGTCCACATTTTAGAGATTGATAGAGTTTGATTCTACATAAGGTTAAATGTTTTTGAATATTTTGAAATTTTCCCCTATGAATTCTGAAAATAAAACTACTTTGCAGGAGAATTTAATATGCCTACATTTTGTGATGAACTGTTCCATAGTTTCTGGAAACCAGGAAAATTATTTTTCACAATTGCTGTTGTTAAATGCTGACAACTTGATTCTGACTCATAGCAATTCTGTATAACTTTCCAAGGAGAAGCTGGTGGGCTTCAATGACCAATCTTGCAGCTCACAGTCCAGTGCTTACCCTACAGTGCCATACCAGGACTCCAGTAATTCAAAGGAAACATGCATTCATTTTATACAGAAAGTTAGAGACATTAGAAATAAGCTGAGAAGTCTGCCTCACAGTGACTCAATCCTTCCTGCAAAGAAGAAACTAAGGAATATAGGAAGCAAAAACTAAGATAGTGTTAAGATTCCAAATCTTTCCAAGTTTCTGGAATGGCCAACAGTTGTCTCTGGAAGATTCTTTCTTAAACGGAGTACCGGGGAGTCACTAGTACCTTGGGGACACTCTTTTCCCCTAGGCTTCACTAGGAGTACAGGGCCCCTTCTGTTCCTTCCACTTCTTAGATGCCATGTTGTCCTCTGTCTTTCAGTCACAGTCAAACAGCATTGTCCTAATTAAACCAAGGGGATTGACAAGCTCTCCTAGGTACTTAGAATGCTGTATCAAGAGCATTCACAGATCAGACCAGCCAGGGAACAAGTCATTGCTTTTCCCATTTTGGGATTTCTTTGTGAGCAGAGAGAAAGACACAAACTAAATCTTGGATTCCCAACAGCACAGCTCCTCATTCTTGCTCCTTTATGTCTGGTGGAATAATTTTCAGTGACAGAATTCTTAGCATTCTATGGCACAATTGTAAAATGCTGCACACAGTTTTGAAATTGTTTTGCTGTTTCAGATTAAAGCAATTTGATCAAAAGAACCACAATGGCTAAGTGTTTGAATATTAGTTCAAACATCAAATCTCCCAGTTATATGTGAGTTAGATGATTATTTCTAATCCTAGTTTATCATTTGTGTCATTGAAAAAAATTAAGATTTGTATCAACAAACCTAGTTTTGTGCTGAATGTTCTGTTTATTAGCTGTATGACACTATATGCCTTTCTTAGTTTAATCTTTAGTAAAATGCATGAAATTATAGTTGCTACTCCTCATCTAGCTCTCAGAGCTATAGTGGTTTAAGAGTTAGGCTGCTAATCAGCAAGTGCAGCAGTTTGAAACTACCAACCACTCCACCGGAGAAAGATGAGGCATTCTGATCTAGTAAAGACTTACAGAAGTCCTGGTGTGGTGCTGTGGAATAATGTGTCAGGCTGCAAAGTCATTTGAACTACAAGGTCGGTGGTTCAAGCTCACCAGCTACTCCTTGGAAACCCTATACAGGGTCGCTATGGGTCAGAATCAACTCGATGGCACTTAACAACAACAACAAAGACTTATAGCCTTGGAAAACCCTGTGTGGTGGTTAAATGCCATCAAGTTGGTTCTGACTCATAGTGATTCTATACAGGGTTTTTGAGGAGCGGCTGGTGAGATTGAACTGCTAACATTATGGTTCAAACCTACCTTTTGGTCCAATGCTTATCCTACAGCATCACAACAGGACTCCCGGGAACCTTATATAGGGTCCCTTTGTGTCACAAAAGAATCCATGGCACACAATCACCACCACCACCACCACTCCTCATCTGGTAATTTTGTAAATGAGTAAAGGATATTATGCGTTTGAAGAAAATGTTGCTGTTGTTACATGCCTTTGAATTGGTTCTGACTTAGTGACCCTGAATGGGATTTCTGAGAAACAGCTGATGGGTTTGAACTGCTGACCTGTTGTAAGCATTCCAGTGCTGATCCTACAGCGCCACACCAGGAGTCCTAAAGAAAATGATAGGCATATAATGTAGTAAATACTCGATACAGGTAAGCCAGTAATACTAATAAAATATCATGTGTGATAATTAAAGTTTTGTGCCAACATTATTGGGCAGGATTCTCTGTGTTTTAGCAGTTAATATGTAGTTATCATCTCCATGCATGATCTGGGTAGATACAATCACTCCCATGGTGTGATCTGATGTGATTGGCTTTGATATAATTATTCTATGTTGAAATTCCTCACTTGTGTTAATTTGCAAGATTAGGTTGCATTTTTAGTAAATCTCTTTTGAGATGTAAAAGGGAAACAAAGTGAGCACAGAAAGAAAGAGGGTCCTAATATCACCAAGAAAGAAAAAACAATATTGAATTGTTTCCTCTGAACTGTGAAGCTCCTAGATCCAAGGAAAGACTGTTGCCAAGACACATGGAGAACTCCAAGGAATTCTAGCCCTGTAGGTGCTGAAAAGAGACAAGGATGTTTCCTTAGAGTTAGGAGTCTGAATGCTGACTTTGAACCTCTTAAATTGTGAGAGAGTAAACTTCTGTTTGTTAAAGCCATCCACATGCGGTATTTGCTCTTATCACCTTAAAAGCATCAAGACATTAATATATCTCAGCATAAAACTATAAATACAGCCAATAAAATCAATTACTCATGAGTTAAATCTGAAATCCATGTTTTACCACTTATAAGGCTCAAGATATTTTTATTTTCCTTCTGTACAAAGATAATTTGACTTGATTTCTTGTGAATTTTATATTTACGAAAGTATGATTGAAGAATGAAAGTGATGTCAAGTTTCTTATTCCTTTAGCTGTTAAGTTTTAGTTTAAAAATTCAAGGAATGTAGGAGAAACTTGAAAATCTCATTGAAACTTGGAAACTTATATGCCTTAGAAGTCTAAATAGGTTTGCTTTCTTCTTTCCCTTCTTTTTTATTCATTCTTACTGTGTTATAAAAGCAGATGGAAACCCTGTGTTTCGAGTTGTGCATCATATAGTGTCTTCAGTGGCTAATCTGTGGAGGTAGACTGCCAGGTGTATCTTTGTAAACACCTATGGGAGTCCTGGTAAGGCACTGTAGGATAAGCACTGGACTGTTTACCATAAAGTCAGCAGCTCAAACCCACAAGCCACTCCTTAGAAACCTTATGCAGGGTTAAACTCAATGGAGTTTAACAACAACAACAACTACAACAAATGGGAGAACTCAAGTCTCCAACCTTTCAGTTAGAAGAGAGTTTTTTAACTGTTCACATCACCCACGGATTGCCTTCTCATCTACTCTTTTCAGTTGGCTTTGAAATGTCTATCTCCACCCTGGTTAACATTTCAGTCTGAATTAATTGAATCTAAAGATTAAATGATGCGTAAATGGGCCTTAAACCATAAGTAGAAGTTTGCAAGACTGAATTAGAAAGAGTATAAGTGATAGCATTTGTAAGGGCAAAAAGGTGAGAAAGAATCAAGTTTGGGAAGCAGGGTGATCTAAAGGACAGCAACATGATGATTGTGAAAGGAAGGAGCGGAGACAGGGCTTAGATTGTGAAAGGTACCTGACGTCTTCCTAAGAAATTTGTGGCTTGTCTTGGTTCTACTACAGGCAATAATAATTGACTGGGTTTTGTTTTTGTTTTTGTTTTCTTGTTTCATTTTATTTAGTAAATAGTTATTATTAATGGCAATTAATAATATAACTATAACTAGTAGTTTGTTGTTGTTCTTGGTTTATTTTTGTTGTTTGTTTACTTATTTGAGGGGAGGGATGATTTTAGTGATATAGAAACCACATTTGTAACAATGGGCCCACAAACTGGATTGAAGAGTAACATGGCATAAAGGGAAGAACTGTTAGAATGTCATTATAATAGTCTAAGGGAAGATGCTAGGACTTAAAGACTGACTTGCAGATTGAGTATACAGGTTGGGTATAAGAGACGTTGTAGAGACCAGTGCCAGTGGGCCTGGTTAGCTATGAGAAAGAGGGAGAAGTCAAAGTTGGTAGGGTTATGTTTTGTGTTACTTAGGCAACTAGTTGGTTGTTTTTTTTCTCACTCATAATGACCCTGTATAGAGATTCCGAGCAGTAGCTGGTGAGTTTGAACTGTACATCTTGCAGTTGAAACCAACTTTGAGGCAGAGTGCTTATGCTATGGTGCCACACCAGGCCTCCACAACTAGGAAATTTATACTGATATATTCCATTGACCTTAGACAGATTCTACCAGTGCACATTAACTCATTTATACCTGAGTAACTTTAAAATTTGCAAATCATTTTTAAAAAGCATGAAGATTTTCAAACACACTCAAAACTAGAGTGCACTTGAGTATAAGAAATTCCCACATGATCATCAGCCAAATTCAGTAAGAAAAATATGGAACGCTTCACAGATTTGGGTGGTAAAGATTTATTAATAAGGAAATAAAACAAATTGAGGGAGTAGGGGGAAGATATGATTTTTATTTAGGAATATTGTTAACTCATAGTGACCCATTATATGTTTTTTGAGGCTGTAAATCTTTAGGGGAGCAGAAAGCCTTATCTTTCTTCCAGTTGAGAGGCTGGTAAATTCCAACTGCTGACCTTGCAGTTAGCAGCCCAGTGTGTAACCTGCTGCAAGCATCAGAGCTCCTTATATAGTTCTGATTTAGATATATAGTCATTGATTATCTGTGGTGCATATATACAAGTTTAAATCATAGTACACAAAAGGGTGTGGGTTTTGTAACCCAGAATAGTGGGCAGAGCTTCGTGTTGTTGTTAAGTGCCATCGAGTCACTTCTGACTCATAGAGACCCTATTCACAACAGAACAAAACTCTGCCTGCTCCTTTATTGACACCAGATTGTTATACTTGAGTCCATAATTGCTGCCACTGTGCCAACCCACTTTGTTTAGGGACTTCTTCTTTTTTAATGACACCCCCCCCCCCCATATTACCAAGAATACTGTCCTTCTTCAGGTACTGGTACCTCTTGATAATAGGTCTGAAGTAAGAGAGGCAAAGTCTCGCCATCCTGGCTTCTAATAAGCATTGTGGCCACACTTCTTCCAAGGCAGATTTGTTACTCTTCCGGCAGGCCATGGTAATTTCAATATTCTTCTCCAACACCACAATTTAAATGCATCGATTCTTCTAAGTTCTTTCTTATCCATTGTCCAATTTTCCCATGTACACATGGCCATTGAAAATACCATGGCTTGGGTCAGGTGCACCTTTGTCCTCAAACTGGTATCATTGCTCTTGAATACTTTAAAGAGGTCTTGTTCAGTAGAGTTTCCTAATGAAATATGTTGTTTAATTTCTTGACTACTGCTTCCATGAGTGTTGATTGTGGACTCAAAGACAAAGTGAGAAACACATATTTAACAATTACTAGCTGTTAGTTCTGGTGTGGTGCTGTTGAATAAGCACTGGACTGCAAGGATGGCTTGAACTGCAAGGTCAGCAGTTCAGATCCACCTGCCACTCTTAGGAAACCCTATACAGGGTTGCAGAGTCAGAAGTGACTCAATGGCACTTAACAAAAATAACAAGTTATTAGGGAGGGAATTCTGGTGTGGTGCTGCAGGATAATACACTGGACGATAAAGTCAGCTTGACCAGCAAGGTTGGCAGTTCAAACCCACAAGCTGCTACTCAGAGACCCTAGACTATGAGTCAGAGCAACTCAACGGCACTTAATAACAACAACAACAGTTACTAGAGTTAGGATACCTGGGGTTACAGTGAGTTTAGTATTGGGCTGCTAACCTGTAAGGCCAGTGGCTCACTCCTAGGGAGAAAGATGAGGCTTTCTGCTCCTGTAAACATTTTAAAAATCTTGGAAACCCTATATCAGGTTGCTGTGAGTCAAAATTGACTCAATAGCAAAGAGAGAAGACAGCTGGTGGTGGGGTTTACTTGAAGCTAAAACCCATTGATTCAGTCTTCCAAAAGACAAATCTATTGGTTGATATATTGCTATTATTATTATTTTTAAATTTCAATAGCCTATTAAACTGTCTCCACATCATCTTCTCTTTTCTATTTCAGCTCTCATCTTACTCCTTAATCCTTCCCAAAGCCAGGCACATTCTTTTTTTTTAACTTATTAATACTTTTCTCTAAATTGGAATAATTCTTACTCATTCTTCAGTCCTTCTCTGGCTGTCCAACATATATCCTTCATATTAAAGTTTCACATAGCACATTGCACTCTAGACTTGAATCCTCCTAGTCACAATTTATAGCTTTATGCTTATCTCTATGATGATTACTTTGTGAGTTATATGGAAAAAAAAAAAAATCATCCTTATTGCTGTCACTGTTTAGTGCCATCAGGTCAGTTCCAATAATAGCTACCATGTATAGGGTTTCCAAGGAGCAACTAGTGGATTTGAACTTCTGACCTTGTATTTGCAGCCCTGTATGCATCCTATAACACCACACTAGCATGGCTGAGAGCTTTTACTATTCTTTATTCCTTCCTTTCTCCCTTCCTTCCTTGCTTCCTTGTTTCCTTCCTCTGTTCCTCATTTTATTCCTCCCTCTCTTGCTTCCTTTTTTCCCTTTCAGCCTCCTGCCTTATTTCCTTTCAAATAAAAGTCTCAATTAATGAATGGACACATATCTGCAGCTTTGGCTCACTGTTGCAAGTTTCAATATCATAATCCTAGATTAAGTCTGCCTTATCTTGTACTAGAAATACTTAACAGCCTATTAATCATTTTCCATATCTCCAGTCCCTACCATATCTAATTAAACTTGACCAACACTTTAAAGTACAGTGCTTGTCATATCACAACTTTTCCCTTCTCTCATTGCCTTTCCAGCGTTAGTTAAACTTAAGTGGTTTCAAATTCTATGCTGAATTTTCTATAAATTCCTTTCTCTGGGAAATTCCTTCTCTTTGAATTCAAGAATAAGGATTTGACTTAACTTTGTAGCCATTTCTGTCATGATTCTGCTATACACACCTTCCTTTCCTGAAAAAAGAAAAAAAAAAAAAAAGGAACTATTTAAATTTGGACAAGTGACCTCAGTGCTTTCTTGATACTGCAAAGTGTTCATTCAATACATATGTATTGTGTGCGTACTGTAACATTTGATACTATATTCTGAAGACAATCATAACAAATTAAAATTTTAGCTAGTTTTCCCTTAAAACTCTCTCCCTCCATGAACATTGTGTATAAAATGTTTTCAGTGAGGCCTATCTCAGCCACCAAATCTAATATTGGAATTATTCATTCCCATCATGAAATTCTGGATCCCATTTCAATTTCTTGGTGTCTTATATTTTCTCAGCACTAATATTCTGTTGTGTCATATTACTTACTTCATTTATGATATCTACTGTGCATTGTTTGTCTCTGTTGTTGTTAGGTGCTGTGAGTTGGTTCCAAATCATAGCGACTCCATGCCCAGCAGAATGAAACACTGCCTGGTCCTATGCCATCCTCACAATTGTTATGTTTGAGTCCATTGTTGCTGCTGCCGTATCAAGCCATCTTGTTGGTGGTCTTCCTTTCCTTCATTGACCCTCCATTTGTCCTTTTCCAGGACTGGTTCCTCCTGACAATATGTCCAAAGAATGAGGTTCATTGTTCTTGCTTCTAAATAGCACTGTGGCGATATTTCTTCCAACATAGATTTGTTAGTTCTTCTGGAAGTTCAGAAGCAATTGAAAATATCATGACCCAATTTCGCTCTTGAATATTTTAAAAAGGCTTTTGCAACAGATTTGCCCAATGCAATATGTTATTTGATTTCTTTACTCTTGCTTCCATGAGTGTTTTTTGTAGATCCAAGCAAAATGTATTCTTTGACAACTTCCATCTTTTTCCATGTATTATCTTGTTACTTATTGATCCAGTTGTGAGTATTTTTATGTTCTTTACATTGAGGTGCAATTTATACTAAAGGCTGTAGACTTTGATCTTGTTTTTGTAAGTATTTCAACTCCTCTGCACTTCTAGCAAGCAGAGCTGTGTCATTTATATATCAGTTTGTTGATGAGTCTTCCTTGAATCCTGATGCTATTTTCTTCTTTGTATAATCCAGTTTCTCAGATTATTTGCTCAGCATACATACAGATTGAATAAGTAGGGTGCAGAGATACAAGTGTGGCACACAATTTTCCTGATTTTAGACCATTCTATTGGTCTCTACTTACTAAAATATGAGCTCCATGTGGACAGAGCTCTTTGACTGTTCACCAATATATCCAAGAATGCCTGAGATACAGTGAACATTACATATAATTTCCAACTCAAAACAATCTTAATGAAATATCTTCTGGTGATCCAAGATATAACTTATATAAAACCTTTTTGTATATCTTCAGATAAAACCTTACTCTCTCCTTTACCTTATTTGTTAAAGAACATTTTGGGAAGCTAGAAAGTATCACTCACATATTTGTATTTTTCAAAGCATTTAGTTGAATAAACAGGCAATAGTTACTTGCTAGAAAAAAATGACCAAGGATTTAAAATAATGAACTATAAAGACATTCTGTATCTGTTTTTCAAATACTGTGGTCCACTTAGGTAGAAGGAAAGCATTATTGTGTTCATTCAGACTTTTAATTATGATTCCATATATCAAAACATTTTTAGATAGCAGTAATATGAATGATTTGTTCTCTCTGACCTGGTTGAAAATGTTTGCTATAAATTATTTTATGCTCACTTTATAGAATGAAATTGAGCTTTGCCTGGAAGGAGAGGAGTTCAAGAAGCTGCAGTGTTTGCTGCAGTTACACATAATATAACAGATGTTCTTTTCTTCTTTATAGTCACAAAAACCATGTTAACTTTACAAAATTAAAGGGTAGGGCTGACACAAATATTGAACAATTCGCCTGACTTCTTAGCCATATAGCCCAACCCCAACATTTAGAATTTGAAAATTGGTTACAGCTGTTCTTTTCCACGTCTTCAGTTTTCTTTTTGGTTTTTTGGGGATTTTTTTTGCTGTCTCCTCCACTCCTCAGTGGTGGACACTTTAATGCACCAGTAGAGCTTCTGCCTGCAGGTGCATTTGCCATTTGGGGAGTGTGCTGTCCTTGTTTTGTTAGCCTCAGCATTTTCTAAAACCTCCTCCCTTCGCTCGTGATGCTTGTGAATATATCACTGTCCACCTCCTTTGCTTTTTGTATTTACCGTTGTCTTATGCTTCACCGTTTCGGATGCCCTTGAGAAACTGTAACTGTGCTTTACATTTGAAAGAACGCCAGTTCATTTAATCAGGCAGGGTTTGAGAGGCATGGATGAATTTATTCTACCTCACATTTAATAAAAAATAAATTAAAAATGTGACTTATGCCATGACATGCTTAGCATTACCCTTCCAGGTTTAAATTTGAGAGTTGTCAGCGCCCTCCCTGGTCTAGAAACTGACATGTTATCAATCTAGCATGCGGGTGACAAGGCTGCTGATGTCTTCCCAAGGCTCTTGTTTAATAATTAATTTTTCATTGCAGGCATGTTCAATAAATGGATTACAAAACTTAAGCCCATTTAAAAGGTTTTAGAAATTCATTATTAGTTTTAAAAGATGAATGTATGAATTAACTATCCCATGATAGATGGGGCATAGCAAATATAGCCAGGTTCGATGTGGTTTTTGCCTATTTTTATATACTGTGTTGTAGAAGGCATAGGTCAATGCTATTTTGAAGACGATATCACTGAAACATTGAGGATGTGATTCCTTTCAAAGGAGACTCAAAAAGGGAGACAGCATGACAAAATCGTTCTTTGAACATTTTCATCTTTTCTCTGAATCTCAGAATTCTTTACACACCCTTCTCTAGCCTCTAGACATATAGGGCTATAACTGAGTCAGCACTTCTCTTCAAGTTCCTCCACAGAATAAGACTATGATTTAAAATGAAGGAATCTTGTCAGTTCCCACATCTTAATTTCCTCAGTTATATTTCAGTGTTGGTTATTAACCAATTATCTTTCAGCTTCAAATCCACCAGCTCCCTGGCAATGGGGCAAAGAAAAATGCCTTCCCTCTTTGCCATCTGGTCTCCTGTTATATTTTGCCAAGAGGGACACTAGAGGGAGACTGGCCAGCTAACACATGGGAGAATAGAAAAGTTTCGTCTTTTAATTGCAATTCCAATGGCTCTTTCACCTGGCAGCAGCCATTGGTTGCAGTTTGTGGTTTCCTTTGCAGTCTTAGAACCAACCAATTGCACTGTGTCTCTCTCTTTTCAGAAGCCTGAATACCAGTTCTGTGGGCCCTCTGATCACCTAAACCTTTCTTTTATTTCCTCAGTTTATGATGTCAGCTATTTACTGTGGTTATTTTTAACTGTCTTACCTCAGTGTTTCTGTGTCTTTACTCCCCTCCCTTTCCCTTTCTTTTCCCCCTTCTCTTCTCTTCCCTTCATTTAGTTGCCTTCCTTTCCCTTTTCTTTCTTTTTCTGTTTTGATTTTCCTTTCTTCTGCTCTCCTCCTTAGTCTTCCAATTCCTGATTAGCCATTAACCAAGTTAAAGTCTCCCTGTTCAAACAAATAATGTTCTGTTTTCTCAGCTCAACCTTGATTGGCATAAATTCCATCTGTTATTTTTTATGTTAGTTGCTGGAGGCCAATTCTGACTCATGGTGACCTCACATAGGTAGAACACAATTGCTTGTAGGGTTTTCAAAACTGGGGCTTTTCGGAACTAAATCGCTAGGCCAGTTTGGTTGGTTTCAAACTACCAACCTTTCAACTAGTAGTAATTAGCCATTTGTGCTACCCAATGCCTCCATAAATTCCAACTACAATAAAGAAAATCATAATAGAATCTCATGTGCCTTGCCCCTAGAAGGACTGATCAGAACGGACTGATTCAATAATTCTGAATTTGATTATCTTAGGTCATTGGAAATATTTTACATGTAAGGATATGCATAATTTTTTTCAAAACTGATTTCCTAAATCAAGGTTCCTGGCAGGTTACTTCACAACTTATTTACCTGTGATTCCTCCCCTCCACCTTTATCCACTTTCCAACATCTCTTAGCATTTAAAGTCAAAGTGTGAGGAGGCAGGGTGGGAGCACAATACTCCATACAACCTTGAGAGCCTTTTTTTTTTTTTTCTACTTCCTGTTTTGCTTGTGACCAAGTCTATTATTTCAGTCTCCCATCTTAACCTGTCCCACTTCTCCCCTCCTTTGATGAAATTAGAAGCTTCGGGTAAAAAGCACAGAAACTTTCCACTGAAATCTAAAAATTTTGCTTTCTGAATTCAGTGCTCTCACATCATATCCATTCCTCAGATTATACTGCATAAAGCCTATAAGGAACTACCCGATTTCAGTCTTACCTCTAAGAAGTCCTGGCGTGGCACTGCAGGATAAAGCACTGGACCGTAAGGTCTCTTTGAACCCCAAGGTCGGCAGTTCAAACTCATTAGCTACTTCTCAGAAACACTATATGGGTCTGAGTTGACTCCATGGAACTTAATAATAAAAAGGAGTCCTGATGTGGTGCTGCAGGATAATATTCTGGACAGCAAAGTCATTTTGAGCCACAAGGTCAGCAGTTCAAACCCACCAGCTGATCCTCGAAACCCTCTATAGGCTTACTATGAATTGGATGGACTCAAGGGCACTTAACAGCAACAAGACACAAACTAAGTTAGAGAAACTAGAAGCAAATATTCATTTCAGAAAGTTAGATTTACTAATCTTGCCAAAATGTTCTCTACTGGGTGTGAAAAGTAAAATATCAGGTAAATTCAGGGAGGAAAATAAAATTATTTATTTGATTAATTGTTTTTCTATTTCTTATATATTCATTCATTTTATATTTCATTCATCCATTTTTCATTTTTCTGAACATATAAATATTAAATATGGTGTTGTGCTCTGGGTTAATGTGCTGGACTGCAAAGCTGGTTTGAACTGCAAGTTTAGCAGTTCAAGCTCACCAGCCACTCCTTGTAAACCTTATTTATACAGGGATACTATGGGTTGGAACCAACTCGATGGCACTTAAGAACAACAACTTTGTGTAATAGGTGACATGCTGAACCGTATTTTAATAGTTTTGAATGGGACACTATTTGTGTACTAGCTGCTTATTAAATGATTAGTACTAGCATTCAAGAAGAGTGCTGGTGCAACACTATAGGACAAGCACTGGACCATGAGTTTGATTTGAGCAGCAAGGTTGGTGGCTCAAACCCACCAGTAGCTCTTTGAAAACCTTATACAGGGTGACTATGACCTAGAAATGACTCGACAGCACTTAAAAACAACAACAATAGCGTTTGAGAGAATTAGAGAGCATCATTTTGTGAACACTGCAAATTATTTTTGATGCTTTCTAGAGTACTAGTGTTGTGCTGTGGGTTAATGCTTTGGACAGCATGGTCATTTTGAACCACAGGGTTGGCGGTTCAAACTCACCAGCTGCTTCTCAGAAATTCTATACAGGGTTGCTATGATTCAGAACTGACTCAATGGCACTTAACAACAACAACAACAACGAGTTTATTTAGAGAAATCTAAATTAATGTCTAAACTTTAGTAAAAAATACTACTCCATATGATATAGATTAGTGTTTCCTTTGCTTTATTTTATATTTTAGATAAGTCAATTTTGGATCTTTTAAGAGTCAAGGCTACAAGAGATGATAATAAAGCTAACTTGTCCACAAGAGATGTTTGGAATCCTGGTGTTTCTCTGTGCATTAATGCTCTGGACTGCAAGGTCTTTTTGAACTGCAAAGTCAGCAGTTCAGCTAACTAGGTGCTCCTGGGAAACAATTGCAACCCACTAAAGGCACTTAACAACAGCAAAAACAAGGGATGTTTAATCATCAAATTCATCAGCTATTTTCTCTGCAATTCTGTCTTGGATTTACAGGGCTTGCGTTTTCAACAGTCCAACTTGTGTGACTATTCCAAACTCATTCCAGGGTTTATATTTAGAATAAGTAATTAATTATACTACCCACTATAGGCAACTAAGATTGGCAGGTAGTTGTAAAATAGAAATATACATGGACTCTGAAATTAAAGAGTTCTTTTATTCACAGGAATGTGATGTATGTGTTAAAGAGTAAATGAATTAATTTCACAAAATAAATCCAAGAGAAAAGACCTATTGCTTACTTGGAGTCAACCGGGTGAGCTGCCAGAAAATTAATAACATCTCAGAAAACATGATGGTCATTTCAGATTGCTTGTCTACGTTAGGGGGAGGGGTCCTTTCCGCAATATCAATTTAGCGATTTAGCGACCTTCCCTATACTTTGAGACAGGGACAGTACCTTTCACCACCTACTCCTATCGTAGCACAGACGTGCTTAGGATATTTGTTGGGTGAAAGTATCAGTAGAGATGACTAAAACATTTGTTTTCAGATGGAAATATTTACCTCCTTTCATTTCCTTAATTCTTAAATGATAATCAGCTAACTGATGAACTAAGAATCACAATATATACAATATATTTATGTAGATGTCACTGCTTACTAGGCCAATACATTCTCCAAAAAAAACCCTAGATTTTTCACACCTTCTTTTCATTATAATATTAAATGAAAACAAACGTTATCCAATCAAATATAAACATAATAAATAAATATATATATAACTTTCTCTTGCCTATTTCTATTTCTATTTATACTCCTGAAGTTTATTACTATAATTTTATAAAGCACTATTATTTTTCATTAAGGAAAACATTTTATATCCTTCAGGGAAGTATGCTTTATTTTATTTATGAAAACTTTGTTTTGGGTTTTCATTTGCTTGTGTTCTTAGTCTGTGTTCAGGTGAAAATGTTCATGGAAGTGAAAAACAGTCAAGTGAAATTACAGTGTATAAATTAAATGAGGACAAAGCTGAAATAATAAATTGTTTTGGTTAATTAAAGTCATAGTGTGGCACTGTGGGATAAGGCACTGGACCTCAAGGTCAGTTTGAACAACAAAGTTGGCAGTTCAAACTCACCAGCCACTCCTTAGAAACCCTATAGAGTTTCACTATGAGTTGGAACTGACTCGATGGCACTAACCAACAGCAAGAATAAATCAAAATTACATATAAAAACGCGCTACCAAGAGACAGTAATTTTGATCAGAAGTTTCCCGTGATTTCTTTATATACTCATATGTATTTTCTTTTGAAGAGTATGCATTTTTCTAGTATATACAGGAGACAGTTATTTTTGGTAAGATAACATTAACTGTGGACTCTTGGTTTTGACATATGTGATCAAATACTTCATAAGGATCGTTACCCTCGCCTTGTCTCCTGCTGTGGGGGAAAAAAAAATGTGCCTCATCCGCTCTACTCGATTAATAGTTTTTAGATACTAATGGATTGGTCTTGCAAAATTGAGTTTGCACCTGATGATGACTTGGGGCTCCAACTTGATTCTATCATATATATATGGATAATTTATGGACCATAGACAGATTCAGGGCACTGTCTTGTAGAAAAAGAATAAGAAAATATATTATGAACTCTGGTCCAGATGAGATTTATATCTGGCAAACCAGAGTCAGGGACACACGAAAACTGAATACTAATATCAAGAAACTATTCCGGTAGATCTTCTGGAAAGGAGAATTAACATTAACAACAAGGAAATCAAACAGGAAGAGAGATAAAAAGCCAGACCCAATTTTCTTGAACATTTTCTATAGTGAACTTACTATTGAGAGGAAAAGTATTTCTGTCATGTGAAAAAAGGATTTTTTAAAAATAAAACTAGGGTGAGTAGAAGTTAGAAGATGGGGATCATATTGATTACTCAATAGATGATGGCCATACCATGTATAAATAAACATAAATCTTGTTATTTTATTAGAAATCCAGTGTGGAGACATATGCCCACTCTAGAAGTGTGAATTCCCTTTTAATATAAGTGAGAAATTGCTATCAGTTTTGTTTCCTACAGAATTTGTTTTTGCTATTGATTTCTTTTGGTTCTCACACTTACTTTACAATGTAATAAATGCTGTATTCTTCTAATGGAAAGGAGAAGAAATGATGGGCTGAGTTAACAAGTACTATTACTCTTGTGAGTTTTCACCAATCCAGACATAGCTAGTGCTACTTGTTTATAATTCATAATTATTTAAAACATTCTGGACTGTAGCATTGTATCCTGTTATATCCCTCAAGAAATAAGAACATACATGATCATTGTTTTAATCACCATTACATTTGGCATTCTAATAATGGACCCATTCACTCAACTGTTATCAAACATTTTTAAGGAGTTAGAAAGTTTTGCTAGTAATTACAAAAACCAAAAACAAACATAACAAAATAAATAAATTAAAATACCTTTCTTACATGCAAAAAATAACCAACATCTTTTTCAGCTACAAAAATATTGCTGATGCATTTATCATATTGCTGTGGCTTGAAAACTTATTATTTTCATCAGTCTTTGAAATGTGCTATTATAGTACTTGATTTGCTTCTTCTAAGAAAACAGCCGTGGCATGTAGCAGAATTGTAATTTTGCATTTTTTTAAGATGCAGGTGAAAATGTTGCCAGTCTGAAGACATATCCCTTCTTGTTCAATTTTTTACTTACCCATTGTGCTAATGCCTCTGCCTTTTCTTTTAATATTCTGTCAGAGTCTGAAGAAGTGGTTGCTATACCAAGTGCATAGTCAATTAGACACTCTGTCACACGAAGTGAGAATGTAAATTTTAACAATAATTTAGATATCTAAAATAATTCACAACTACACAGGATTGTTAGTTCATTATTCATGAGGAACTTGATTTAGAGCTGAAGCTGAGATGAAAGTCTTTCTGGTAAAGAGGTTGATTTAAAAAAAGACTTAGGAGCATGGAGTAATTTCATAAAGTGCTGTTTCTACAATCAGGATGTAGCATTCATTATTTGATACAATTAGTTGAGGAATAATTTTTAGTCTGTTTCTCAAATAATTGTATTTGTAAGATCACAGGAAGAAAACTATTAGAAAGACAAAATTAAATTGTAGTCTTCTCGATGACTACAGTCTCTAAATTAAGGAACTAGTCAGTGCCTAATAGTGATATGACTGTCTAATTTCATAAGATCATTTGTGATTTTGGTGGGCCAAATGTGAAACTTTTCTACCAAATACATTAAGTGAGGTTCATAAGATTATTATTTTTGTTTATCTTTGAAATTAGATTATGACTTTAGGAATATTGCATATTCTAACTGAACATTATTTCAATTGATATTACAGTTAAGGATTTACAATGTAGAGAATACTTTATATCAAAATGTATTCACCAGTAATAAAAAATTACAATAATTCTAATGTTCAGGTCACCATCGGAAAAAAAAAAGCACAGAAAACCTTTAAATCTACTGCAGTAATGTGTGCTGTTAAGCAAAAATGTCATGATGCCCCTGGTCACACACTGAGTCAATGCCCCTCACAGTGACTTTATAGGATAGAGTAAAATGGCCCCATAGAATTTCCAGGCTGAAGTCTTTATGGAAGCAGCCTGTCACATCTTTTTCCTGCAGTAGGGGTGCTGGGATTGAACCACTAACCTTTTGGTTGCTCAGCACTTGAACATGGTACCACCAGGACTCCCTGCTCAACCATTGCACCACCCACTAATGCTAAAACTGTGGACAGTGTTATTTAATGATTCTGGCCATCAATGTCTTCTTTTGAACAAAGAAGTCTTAATAGATGATTGTCTCTATTACACCTAGCTCTGAAAATTCTGTTACTTCTAATTCTGTCCTTTTATTTCAATTATTTTCCATTTCTTTCATTTACATTATGTTGAGAATACTTTATATGCTTCTGCCTTCCAAACCATATTAAGCACTCTGAGAAATCTATAGTACAATACTCTTCACAGTGAAAAACTTAATAAATATTAAAAAAATGCGTCTTCTTTTCTGTCATGGAGTGTATTAATGATTTTCTTTTAGAACACAAAATTCATAAATTTGTCATTTGGTGTCTATTGAAGAAAAAAAATGGACAAAGAGCTTTCATTGTTAATTTTTCTTCCACTAGATTTTGAGGGTGGAACAGGAATGGGGAAACAATCAAATATTAGATTTTATTATATAAACATCAGATTATATGCTAAAAGTGTTATTATAAGATATCCTTTTTTATATTCATCTTGCATCATAACCATATTTACATGACTTTGATTAACTTATGTTGATTTCTCAATCAACTCTTACTCCTTAGGAAACACAGCACTTTATTTAGTTTTTATGAACAAAAAGTTCCACTTAAAAATATTGTTGAATAGATATTTTAGGTGCCAGAGTATATTCTAAACCCACTTGGTACTTTTAAATCAGACATCTATTTAAGTTTTAAGCTTTAGGGACAATATACATTGCTACAAACTTGGTTACATTTCCCTGCCCCTTAATTTGGTAACTATTTATTTAAAAGAAAATGCCCCCATCTCAAAAAAATGTGAAGGATATTTTCTAATCGTGAAGCTGCAGTATTACAGTTTTGCAAAAGTGCAATTTATTGCAATATAAATCCTCCTAACTATGATTTAGCTGATTAAAAAAAATGAGGTACGCATCATCTCACTCTTATTTCATTTTATAAATTTATTAGTACAGTACACATTATGTAGGTTGTTGAAAGTGGTAATTCACTAGAAAAGTGCAAAACAAGGTCAACTTGGAATTCAAATGAGGTCATAAACTTTTAAAGTAGTCAATAAAGCAATTAATGTATCAACAGCATGTGCTATTAAGCAACAATGTAATGATGCCACTGATCACACTATAGTCCTTTGAGTGTTTACACACTGGCAGGGAAGCTGGGCTGTGCAGACATTTCACATCACTGCTAGCAGTGGAAACATTTAAACTAGATTTCAAATGTTTCCAAGATGCTCAAAATATACATATTACAAAGCACAGTAAAATGCTAATATCTCAAAAATAAATATACTTTTTTTTAAACATTAAAGAGTAGCACACATTGATTGTACTAAATTAATGTGAGGAAATTAAAAGATAACTAAAAGTCCCTATTGTCTCCAGTATCACTTTTGGAAGTAGCTTATGCCAATACTTCAGTTTGAATCATCCCTTTGATGTTTCCTATTTGCTATGTATACAAATATAGCAGTCTGCCACAATTGCATAAGTATTACATGACAATAGAATCATGCTATGTGTATTGATCTCCATATTTATATTTCCCAATTTCCCTCTATTTTGTGATTTTATGTGTATTTGGAGTGCTTTAGATACTATTGAGAATGAAGCAAATCTTTTTGTAGAGACTAATATTCGTAGTATTTAATTATTTAATATTATAGAGCATTCAGGGAGTCCTGGTGTGGCATTGTGGGTTAATGCGCCAGACTGCAAAGCCATATGAACTGCAGGGTTGGCGGTTCAAGCTCACCAGCTGCTCCTTGGAAACCCTATGGGTCGGAACCGACTCAACAGCACTTAACAACACCAAATAGAGTATTCAAGCATACCAGTCGCTTCTTCAAAACACTATATAGGATCACTATGAGTTCAAACTAACTCAACAGCATTTAATAACAAAAACAAATAGTCTATATCATTGAAAATATCTCACTATGTACTTTTAGGCATCTCAGGCTCTTAAGGTTGGTCTGTCCAGAGAAATGAATGAAAAATCACTATCGATTTTCCAGTAGAAAATTCAGCAAAATTCTAAGAATTTCAATTTAGACTACTAGAATGCAAGTAGCTGAAGGTCATTTCTCTTGCATTTTATTTGCTTCCAATACTCAACACATCTTAAACATTGTATCAGAGAGTTTGAGTTTTATTGCCCAAATGAAAAACAGAGTATTCAGTTGTGTTTGCTTGGTCATGATCATTCATTCATATGAATACAAAAGAACACACGGGAAATGCTTGATTCTCTTTTGGGCAATGCAACAAAGAGATCTTGCCATTGGAAAATAAACAATGTGTGGATTTATAAAATTTTAGGTTGTGTTCATAGCCCTGGAAACCCTGTGCAGAGTGTCTATGAGTCGGAACTGACTCCATGGCACATAACCACCACAACCACCACCACCACTGATAGCTAAGGGAATGGATATAGCGTTTATTGACCAGATAAGGATTTATGACTGAGATTGACTGTCAATTTCCTGTACAATATTTGTTTTCTCTCAGCATTTATACAGAGTGTGCAGTGTGAATTGAAATTGAAGTGCATAATACACCCAAAAGTTAACACACACACATCTACAACTAAGCATCTAATTTACAAACCAATTATTAAAGCACTTGAACAGTACCAAAACATCATTCAATATATAATTAAACTTTTTATCAGTCATGAAAGTAAGCTACAATGATGTCTGGTTGAAATCAGAAGAGAATTACAGCCTGTAAACTTAAAAATAGTTCATGTTTGAAAAATAAAACAAAAATGCATTGTTAATACCTGAAGTTTCAAATAAGCTTCAGAAGAAACGAGCATAATGCACTGAACTGAAAGGTCAATTTGAACCACAGGGTAGGCAGTTAAAACTCACCGGCCACTCCTCGAAAACCCTATATGGGCTTGCTATGAGTCAGAACTAACTTGATGGCACTTAACAGCAACAACATACTATACTAAGCTAAGCAATGAATTTCTAGCCACAAGGTGGGTGGTTCAAACTCACCAGATGCTCCTTAGAAATCCTAAATTGGAATTGCTATAAACTAGAATTGACTAAAAGGTACAACAACAAATACTAAGCACAGAGGTCATTGTTGGTTTAGTAGGAGAATTCTTGCCCTACATGCAGGAGATCTGGGTTCAATTCCTGGTCAATCTGCGTCAATTACAGCCATCACTGTCAGTCAGTGGAGTCTTGTATGTTACTATGGTGATGAACAGGTTTTAGTGGAGTTTCAAGGGTAAGGTAGACTAGAAACTTATTCCTGAATATCAGACTATGAAAATCCTATGAATTACAATTATACGTCCAAAACTGATTATAGGAATGAAGTAGATTTGGGCATCATTTTGCTCAATTGTTCATGGGATTACGTGTTGGAGGTAGACTTCAAGGTAGCTAACAAGAGCAACAATACTAGACATAGCTACTTGATGGTATGTCAGCTATGAAAATATTTTCAATATGAGCATAATTCTTACTTTATAACATTTAGACTGCGGACAAATTAAATCATATTAAGATCTGAATAACTACTTGCCTTTTATATTATAAATGCCCAAATTAAGACTTTAAAATTCATTCAGCATTAATAGTAGAATTCCTATTAATTGCCAGGGATTGATCTTGGCATTGTAGTAAAGAAAACATAATATCTGTTTTGTTTTGATTTTTTTTTTTTTATAAAGGAAGAAATAAAACCAATATGTAAGCAAATAATAAATGGAATATTTCATCTTGTAGCAAGCACCATGAAAATGAAGAACTTAAGAAATAATGGTCATTATTCTTGTTAAGTGCCATCTAGTTAGTTCTGATTTACAGCAACCAAGTATAGAGTTTCTGAGGAGCAGCTGGTGAGTTTGAACTGTGGACCTTGTGCTTAGAAATCCAGTGGTTATCCTACAGCACCACATCAGGATTTCAAGAAATAATGTAGAGGATGTATGTAATAGACGGCAAAAACAGAGATGTCAAAGACACTTCTGTGAGAATTTGAGAGTTGAACTGAGATCAGAATGAACCAGGTAAACAACGATTTGGAACTAAAGTATTTGAAGCAGACATACAAGTAGCCTGAGGCTGAGACTGTATTAGGAAGTTGGAAGTATGGGGTGGTGACCAATGTGACTGGAACTAGGAGAGTAATACACAGACCCCATACATTTATGTAAGAGGACTTCTAAAATCTGCTCTTGGAAAGAGTCTAGAAAATGATTTAAAAGACAAATTATCATTTAAAAACCCTAAGATATACTAATGATACTTGATTTATTAAATAATTTATAAATTGTTAAAAGAACAAAATATATACAAATTTATTTGGTAGAAAATAATATCTATGGTATGTTTCCATTACACTTAAATAATTTCTCTGATAATCTACCGTATATGGACCATTTTTATTTCCAACACTTAATTTTCTAACTCTAACAAACAAACAAACAAAAAAACCTCTTGACATTCACCAGGTTCAAATCCTCCCTTTCTGTCTTTTTACAGTTGAGGAAACAGACCAGAAGATTTCACAGATGCTACCTAGAGCGAACTAGCAGTGATAGGAAGGGCTCTAGAAGTCTGGAGCACTTAGGCCAGAATTTATTTTCCTCTGAGACCTCATGTAAATCTCTGTATGGAAATACTTAAGTTGAAACAAGGATGTTATTTTGACAATGTAGCTTATATATATTTTAAAGGAATAAGAAAATTTTCATGAGTATGTAAAAGTCTAATTACATTATTCTTAAAGCAACCTTGGTTGGTTGGTTGGTTATGTGCCGTTGGAGTTGGTTCCGACTCATAGAGACCCTCCACAGGGTTTCCGAGGCTGTATATCTTTACGGGAGCTCAGAAAACCTCATCGTGCTCCCTCGGAACCGCTGGTAGTTTCGAACTGCTGACCTTGCGGTTCACAGCCCGATTCGTAACCACTATGCTACCAGAGCTCCTTAGAAGATGATAAATGTAATTCTAGCCAATTAAAAAAAATAAAAAGTAAATAATTTTCTTGTTCTCAGTGTCATAATAAGAGGAATCTGAACTGCTAAAGAGTTTCATCAGTCCTAGTCTAAATAAATTTGATAAATTTGTATTTCTAACTCATACATCTTCATGAAATTAAAATTTATTTTATTTAGTACATATATATATTTTACAATTAAAATATTTAAAGGTATATGAATTATAGTAGCCGATGCTATAATTATGAACATGTTATTTTTGCTAATTTTGTTGTAAGTTTTAAATTTCAGTGTTCTGGATAAGATCTTTTGTAAAATAGATTCTCATATAATGAATTTCCTATTTTCATTGGCTTACATAGTGAAAACAAGACTGAGTGTGTGAAGTAAAATTTTATGATTTCTTTTTCCAGAGCACACACTAAACTCAAGTTAAATTGAGAATATTTTTAAAGCCATCTGCTGCATCTCTAGTAATTCTGTGAATGTAATCAGTTCCCAATTACCTTCTCAAAAGAAGGATAAAATAAACTAATGAATAATCCAAAGACTATTTATATTTGGCTAATTACCTTGCTATCTTCTCTTCTCTTTCTTTTTATTTTCCTTTCTCACATGTTCTCTCATACATATGCCTAACCTTTTGAATACTAACCTGTTTTTTAATGGATTAGAAACAAACCATGTTTTCGAAGACCCAACTTCAATAGATGTTGTTGTTGTTATGTGCCGTGGAGTCGGTTCCGACTCATAGTGACCCTGCACAGGGTTTCCGAGGCTGTAAATCTTTACAGGAACAGAAAGCCACATCTTTCTCTCAAGGAACAGCTGGTAGATTCGAACTGATGACCTTGAGGTTAGTAGCCCGATTCGTAACCATACGCTACTAGAGCTCCTTCCGCTAGATAGTGAAGAGGAATAAAATAATCTGTCATTATGAATAATTGTCAAAATTTATTTTACAAAGTGGTTTATTTTAAAATGTGATAGCCTTTCCCTTTAAAAGTAGTTAAGACTCTGGGCAGACTAGCAGCTAAGGCAAGGTGGGAAATATCTGACCCTCGCACGGTATTGTTGTTGTTGTTGTTAAGTGCCGTAGAGTTGGTTCCATCTCACAGCGACCCTGTAGAATGTTTCCAAGGTGTATCTGGTGGGTTTGAACTGCCAACCTTGTGGTTCACAGTCCAGTGCTGATCCTGCAGCGCAGCACCAGAAGACTCGCGATATCATTTCTGGACCTGACAAGACAATCACAGTTCTAGCTATCACATTGTTGTTGCAAAGTGCCATCCTGTAGACTCAGAGACCTTGTTAGGGTTTCCAACCAAGAAGGCACTGGAAAATTTGAACAACCTACCTTGCGGTTCAAACTGACCTTAAGCTCCAATGCATGCTTGACCAAATATAGTAGGCTAATTTTTAATTGATAATTGTGTATCGTCCATGAATGATTTTATAAATTTTGGCAGAAGAAAATGTCCCTCACCCCTGATGTAAGAAAAATGTAATGAAAATCAGGATACATTCCACTAGAAAAAATAGTGTCTTCTACAAACTTGAGGACAGCAGTTAAGAGCAATCACAAATACTTAACACATTGTTGTTGCTGTTGTTGAGTGCCATTAAGTTGGTTCTAATTCATAGTGACTCTGTATAGGGTTTCATATGGTTTCAAACTCTGGTGGGTTTGAACGGCCAACATTGAGGATCCAAGTCCAGTGCTGATCCTACAGTATGTTAAAATAAATGTGTATGTACAGAGACTCATGTATGTGTTTGTGTAGATATACTAGCATATCTGTCCACTAAAAGATGACAGGATCAAGTCTGACTGAATCGCTATTGTTAAGTTTTATAAAGTCAATTCCAAATCATAGCAGCCTTTTATAGGGTTTGAAAGGTTGTAATTCAGGGAAGAGTTCCACCTTTTTATAGTGGAGAGGCTGGTGGGCTGGTGACATTGACCCTGTGATTAACCATGCAGTGCTCATTCTATAGTCACAGAGCTCCCTCTGACAGAATTACCATTTCCTTATGCAGCTATTCATTTGTGTGTGTGTGTGAGGAAACACACTAGAGGTCATAGTACTATGGAAAATACTTATAGCTGCAGTACAAATATAAATTCAAACTGCTATTTAACAAACAAATAACAAAAAACCCCTGTATTGATCTCAAATCTAGACTGCAGGTATGGTTTGAGACCAGTTTAGTTAATAGGCTCGCCTTGAAAAAATCACTGATGTATCAAAAATTCCCTGTGTGCATAGGGGTAGACTTCAGACCCATCCTTAAACTAACCACTACCCTAAAATAATACATTGCGGATTGATAAAGTACTCAGATTCCACCCCCAGGTCACATGTGGAGTCTGTCCTCCCAGTGTTCAGTAGGGAAGGGGTACAGTGGATGCAAACAGCCAATGACTAGGACAAAACCCATGCATTGAACATATCCACTGTGTCCTTAGAGAGCATCAAAGCATGACCTACTTTCTGTATCATTGTTGCTAAGTGAAGTTAAGTTGATTTTGACTCATAGCAATCCTGTATTAGGTTTTTGGAGAAGCAAAAGTACTGGACAGCTAACATGCGGTTAGCAGTCCAGTACTTATCCTACGATGCCACACCAAGACTACTTCTATATCATTATTTTTGGTAAATAGTTGGTGATTGGTGTGGCTTTTGTGGACAAGCACTGGATTGCAAACTGAAAAGTTGGTGGTTCAAACTCACCATCTTCTCCTCAGAAACTTACACAAGGTTGCTATGAGTCTGACTCAATGACACTTAACAACAGCAGCAATGTTCAACTTAGAAAAATATAAAAAGCTGGCCTGGATAGGGGTTATCTCCTTTGCCAAATCAGTGCTGATAATCTCCAAACTGTAACCTAATATTGCCTTCTTTCAAACTTAGATCAGTTTGTTGCTGTCGTTGTTATAAAGTACCATAAAGTCACTTCTAAATTATGTTGATGTTATTCTAAATCACTCATATGTCTTTATATTGGTTCCCTCACATCTAAGATCTACCTTAAAAATAAAAAAAGGAAAAGTACATATTCCTTTGGAATGATAAAAATGGTGTCACAGTGATAATATTTAGAGAGAAGGTCTTAGGAATAAATGAAATATTACATAAGGTGAGAAGAAATGTCTCAAAAATTAGAAATATAAGGAATATTGACATTAATATCAATGATAGAAAACATACTAAATAACATTCCTGAATCTGATTTAATAAAAGGAAAATGGCCCTTGAGATCTGACAATTTTTGGTGTGCAGAAACACAAGAGCCGTAATTGATGTGTCACTAAAAGAATGAGGTATAAACAGAAGTACTTTCATCATTTGAATGAAAGAATAAATTAGTAAAAAAAACTCAAAGAACAAATAATTTTCTTTGTATATGTGATGGTGTGTTTATTACATTTTTAGTGTGTTTCAATTATCATCAGTCTGATGTTATTTTAATTTTATTATGAAATAAGAAAGATAGTAACAATCATAATGTCATTATTATATGGATACTATTTATGAAGTAAGTGGTAAACAATTGTGAATTTTCATATTTTACCTGGATATCAACAGTTACAGAATACTCAATTTTAATGGTGCTATACACCTGATGTCAACAGCCCAATTCATAATTACTAAGCTACCAGAGCTCCTCATGGTGGTTGGTGGTTATATGCTGTGGAGTCAGTTGATATGAGTGGGAACTGACTCCATGGCACATAACCAAACAGAGGTGACCCAACGGAATGCGGAAATCATCGGACAATCTCTTTGATATCTCAAGTGAGCAAAGTTTTGCTCAAGGTAATACAGAAACGGCTACAATCATACATTGACAGAGAACTTCCAGAGGTTCAAGCTGGATTCAGAAGAGGCCGTGGAA